>NC_080402.1:28747878-29050909 GCF_030265065.1 Corythoichthys intestinalis
AGATGTACAACTGATGCATATAAAAAAGAATGATAAAAAAAATTATATTTTAACACTATAACAGATAAACCATATTCTGTATGATGTTGTCTAACGAAAGTTACCCAGCTTATTGCAAACATGATGAATAAAAATACAAATGGAGCTACTGGAAATTAGCGTAAGGTATTAGAAACCAGTACTTGCAAATGTATTTCAAGTTTTATCAAGTTTTTAGCTTTCCATAATAATCAGTACCTAGGAATTTGTAAAAAGTTAGTTGAATGAAACCTGTTAAAAACTCATCAAATCACCCGGCGACTGCTTATTATGTTTACTTTTTTAAATGTACCATTATCAATCCAATTAGACAATATAAAATGAATAATCTGTGTGTTGTCCTCGATCAGGCCACAGCTCAGATGGAAGAGAGGCTGGCAGAGTTCATCCACAACTACTCCCCAGAGAGCGTTCTGCCTCTGGCTGATGGCGTCCTCAGCTTCATCCATCACCAGATAGCCGAGCTCTCCCGGGACTGTCTGACCAAATCGCGAGAGGGTCTCATTACCAGTGTTTATTTCTGCGAACTCCAGGAAAACTTAGAGAAACTACTGCACGACGTGGGTATCAAAGCCTCACGTTTTCCCCTCGGCTACACGGCCCACACTGACGGACTCGCCATTCATCTCAATTTGCCTTCAGGCATACGAGCGCTCGGAAAGTTCGGAGCTCACCTTCGTCATCGAGCTGGTCAAAAAACTCTTTATCATCATTTCTCGGCCAGCCAGACTGCTGGAGTGCTTGGTAAGACTTTTTTTTTCAAGTTACAGAGCATGCTTCAATCAGTAATCAATTGGAAGAGGGAGATGTAATGAAAATCGGCCAATCACAACAGGAAGCCACTAGAATGGGTTTTATTTATAGACCTAACAAAATCAATATACTTCGTCTTTCTCACCTAGAAACTGTATAAAGGTGCTACCTAACCCTTTATAGGACAGTCATTCAACTTATTGGCTTCCATTGACAGCGCTAGATGTACTATTTGACTGGGAGAGTTTCTTTATAAATTACCAGTCTATACCCTATAACGGCTTAACAAAAGCCCAAATCACTCTTGAACTAATAAGCACATTACATAATAATACAAAGTACAATAAACCAGGTTTGTCAAATTCATTGCAGTGTAAAGGGATCCAGGGGTAAAAAGACATGGAGTTCTTAAAAGATAAATGTTAGTACGAGTAATAATATTTTTATATTAAAACTCCTCTTAATGTTTTCGTTTTAATCAATTTTGTAAAATTTTAAATAAAAAAAATAAACTAGTAGCTCGCTATTGTTGTTGACGTTGCAGCGTTGTGACGTCATAGGGCCACGCTCCGTACTTCACAGTCACTCTAACAATGTAAGGTAGTGATTTAAATACACCACAAGGTGTCAATGGCGAGTTCCAGAGGAAAAGACATGGAATTTCATTTTTCTGATGTTTGGTGGTGAAGAAAAAAAATAAATAAAGGCCATTACCGTATTTTTCGGACTATAAGTCGCACCTGAGTATAAGTCGCACCAGCCATAAAATGCCCAACGAAGAGGAAAAAACATATAAGTCGCAACGGAGTATAAGTCGCATTTGTGGGGGAAATTTACTTGATAAAATCTAACACATAGAACAGATATGTCATCTTGAAAGGCAATTTCAAATAAAAATACAATAAATAACAATGTGCTGAATAAGTGTACAGTATGATAATGTTACATAATGCATGAACAACGAAATGTGAATGTACTGTCCTCACCAGGACACTACGGCACGGTCCTGGCTATACAGCGAGCTAAACTCCCAAATGACGATGCTGGACGTCCGTATAATTAGCTTACTTTATTTTGGCTGTCGTTATGACCCCATCATTTGAAGAGTGAAACTAAAAATAGAAATAATACAAATCAATTTCGTCCTCGATACCAAAAAGGTTCGCATTAACGTAAATAAATAATAATTAGCTGCTATTATAGCAATGACACAAACGGTTAGCATGCGTTCGCTAGCATTAGCACATCGTTCAAGCAACCACACAACTGGCTCAAAGTGTCCGATCGCAGGTGGAAAACACACTACAACAACAGAAAAGATGATACACACAGGTGTTGCCTCTGTAGAGATATTTTACAAGCATAAACAATGTGTAGGTTCGCAGCCGTGTTTTTCTCTCTCTCGCTAACTCGCCCACTCGCTCAGAGTTGCGTAGCTGTCAGTGTTCTTCTGGCGTCTGAGTGCTCTTCTTCGCGTAAACAAGTGCGAGTGAGCCCCCACTTGGGCGTGAAAGCACCACAAACTAAAAGCATGCATTACAATATTAAAAAGTCAATGATACAATTAAACACACATTGCCAAAGGTAGAACGCGAACGTGGCCGGTATGTTAACATAACATAGCTATTAAGAGTTATTCAGATAACTATAGCATAAAGGATATGCTAACAAGTTTACCAAGCCATCAGTGTCACTCCAAAACACCAAAATAACATATGAAATGATATAATAATGTGTTAATAATTTCACTCATAAGTCGCTCCTGAGTATAAGTCGCACCACCAGCCAAACTATGAAAAAAAAAACTGCGACTTATAGTCCGAAAAATACGGTATTTCCCGGAAAGAAGAAAAAGACCTGTTGTCAGCACTATTTTAGCCAAATGCCAGTATTTCAGATCTTACCGACTACAGTGATCTCTCGTCTTTAGCGGTTAACAGGGACCAGAACCCGCCGCGATAAGTGAAAAACCGCAACCATAAAAAAAATAAAGATCATTTTTTTGTGTGTGTGTTCAATGTATTTATTCAGATTTAGCTTTGGACATTGGAAAGAGATACATATAAGACATGATTCTGCACTTTTTTCCCCAAAGTATAATAATAATAAAAAAAACGTTTCCCCGAAGTATAATAATAATTAAAAAAAAAAAAGTTTATTAATAAATGTTTTTAAAGCAGTTCAAATGTAATAATTATTATAGGTTTTAAACATGTTACTGTCCCACCGAATTATTTTTAAAAAAGAATAAATTAGAAAAATGCTTGTCTTTATTAAATGCTTCATTTAGTGAGTCCACTCAAATCCACTCAAGCTGCTCGCTTACACACAATGAGTTGCCACAACAACTGTTTAACAAGTTAAATGATGATTGACGCATGCGACGCTTTGAAGCTTCGGCTTCCAAGCATCTGTGGCAAGATCAAACATTCGACGTCTGTCAATCATCGTTAACTTTGATAAGCAACTCCAGTGCACGGCCTGACCAACAAAGAGAAGCAGGAGGGAGAGTGAGACTACGTGATCAGGATGGCTCATCTGTATTAATTTGATTATTTTTGTATTATTTGTTCATTCTTTTAAGTGGAAAAAAAATCAGCAATGGACTGAGGGCGCGAAGTTTGAAGCGCAAAGTAGCGAAGGATTACATATCTATTTGAGAAACAACCAAGAAGATGATTTCATTGCCAGTGACTGGACTAGACATCTAGTCCATTTTGACTGGGAGGGTTGGCAACCATCATTCGCTGCCAGCCTCTTCCAGTCAAAATGGAATGAACGTCTAGTGCCATAAGTGGCAACCAATGATTTAAACGAGTGCCCTATAAAGGGATACTGTATATCCCATCCCTGCATGAAGGTGTGTACTTTACAGCTGCAAGATGCTTTTTACGAGGCAGCTTTAATACATTCTGACACTGCTCATTTCCTCGTAGTATATCAAAAAAAAGGCATATCAAAAGTCAAGACCTTGACATGTTTCAATGAGTATATGAATACACGCAACTCTTAACTTGACGGATGGCCTTGCACGTTTGTCACTAAGCGCCTCTACACCTACTTTTGGCTTATCATGCCGTTACCAGGACAACCGTGGGGAAAGGGTCGATAGGGTCAGACAATATGCGAATGGGTTTTTTTTCATCGTCATGGCCCTTTAGTTTCTCTCACTCACTCACACTCTCCTGAAATGTTCCTTTAGCATTTAAGTCAGGGCTGAAATCCACTATGGTGGAAATGTCATCCAGCCAGGAGGCTAGCTGGTGACTGAAAAAATATGACCCAGGAGGACAGCATGCAATGAGAGAGGGAGGTTAATCCACCTCCTCTGTTCATTCTTTTCTTTTTGGTCAAGAGGGGGCAGGTGTGGGGGCGCCAAATACACAGCAGAGAAGACAGGAGGAAATGATCCCAGAAACCCCCAAACCCTGCCTTCTAATCCAAATCACTTGCTGATCCCACAGGACGTCAAAACAGGAAAAAGGGATGCTTTTATAAAAGTAATTTAAAGTTTGTAGATGTATAACACTCTTCTGCTGGTGTTTTTTTTTTTTTTTGTTAAGAGTGACTAAAGTTTTTTTGTAGCACTATTGGATTTTTTTTTTTTTTTTTTGTCTCATTGCATTAAATAACAACACATACTGTAAACTTACTGGGCACAACAATGTACAACACAATGTACTGTTATCCACTAAGTAGATGCTTCGCAATGAGTCTGATGCTGTAATGGCAACCTTCTTAATTCGGGAGGGGGGGACAGGAAAGCAACATCGAACATAGAATAGAATACATAGACTACATGTACTAGACAGAAGTTATCCTATCTGATGACTAACTTGACAAGGATTCACTAAGGACCCAAATGCTCAAATGTTCCGTTTAAACAAAAAGGTTTATTTTTCAGTCCATAGGAGTTCAAAAAGAGACTACGAAAAATCACAGCACTTGCTGGATCCCAAAAAACTGAGCAAAGTCAACAAAGTAACAAAAAGGCATTTGATCCAAACAAAAATGTTAGTCAAAAAAAGGCTTACATGAGCTGGTAACATGGAACATGGCAGGATACAGGACGAACCGACACAGGGCAAGGTTACATGCTGCCTATACTGTATATCTAAAGTACCACGGGTGGATACGATCAGCCTGATTGGGAAGAGCCAGAAGTAAAGTTGGAACAAGGCAGAACGCCACTACCAAAATAAAAGCAGGAAATCCTGCACAAACAAACACAAAAAAATAACATGAATTGCGAGACATGACATAACTATAATAAGGAAAGCATAAATGTTAACTGTGTGCACAACGATTCTAACAGATATAGGTACATAGCACACATTTCTGTATGGCCGAAAACACTCAGATGACTTGAAGTTCCGCTCTGAGACCCCGAATTTGGCCAAATTTCAAAATTGTCCGATATGCGTGTGTGATACATCATGGGAAAGCTTAAAATCTCAAATTTCTGGGGGAGGAAAAAAATTGAACAGGAGGGCATTTAAAAAAAATAATAAAATAGATTTAAACAGCAAAACCCTATCTGGAGGTGAGAGCATGCAAGAGCAGAATTACAGACGCCATGACTTTAACAAGATATTATCGCATACATACCTTGTTTCGATCCAAAAACTCCATAAAGCATGTATCACCAAGTGTCAAGACACAGCTGTGAATGGTCACAGCTGGATTTTTTGGGATTTTATGGGTGAAACATGGTAATATAACAAGGGTCGCGATGCAGAAATCGCATACATCAATGACTGGTCGTGATTTTCTTTTTCATATATTTACCCATTTAAACTTTTTTTTTTTTCAAGTTTTCTGTGTTTGGATTGATCATTTATGACCTAACATATCGGAAAAATACGACAGTAACAAAAAAACAATAATAATAATACAATTAAGCGATAGTTATGAGGTTGATTTGGTTGATTTGATTTGGTTGATCTGTGACTTTTTTACAGACACCATTTTTTTCATTGTGATGTCATTTGTTTAAAAGTTTAAAATATGCGAGTGTGTAATTTTTTAAAGTCTTTTTTTTTTTTATAAACAAAATATTAGACATCAATTAATGATTCTAAGCTAAAAATGACGGACATTTTGAATGAGAAATATAATTAATTACCTTCGTTTTATGGCTGGGTTGAAACAAAAACAGTTGCGTGACGTCTGTAAACAGGGGTTTCCGGGGTAAAACGGACATATTAAAAATAGTTCGGGGGCTTATTGCGCCCTGAATCTGCTATGGCAGGATATATACATTTTGTTCTATCAAACACAACAGTTCTTTTGGCTCAAAATACAGCAGTTTATTTTAAAGAGGGGTGCAAGAGCAGAAAGAGCTTTTTCAGCCTGGTCTGTGTTTGCCGCCATATATTTGTAAGATGTTTTTGAAAAAGACATTTTGTCTTTGCAGACAAAAACAAACATACAGAGGCACACTTGGCAATTATTAACAGTACATATGGTATCATATTGTTATTCATGTGAGGCAGTTAGTTCTTTGCTTAGTTGAAATCCATATATCCCGTTTTATTTAAGTTAACCTGACACAGGGTGTGCACTCTATCACTATAAATTGTTTTTCCTGCCTTTTAGTATTTAGTTGCAAATGTTATCTTCGGATAGTTTTAGCATTTTTCTCCTAGAATCTTTTAGAGGATATTAAACTGGCCCCATGTGTGAACAGTGCCTTTCGCACCTGTATAAATGTGTTAGAAGAATTTATTTGGGCTACAACACGCACACGCTCAAGGTAGCAAGGCAGTTTTAACACTTGACAAATGAATCCAATCTGCTTTTATTTCTGTTTTATGAACGCCATATCTTCAACCACATTTCAAAGCTTGTTGTTCTGTCTGCTCACGTAACAGGAGTTTAATCCAGAGGAATTCTACCATCTGTTGGAGGCAGCGGAGGACCACGCCAAGGAAGGCCAGTTGATGAAGGCGGACATCCCTCGATATATTATCAGCCAGCTAGGGCTCACCAGGGACCCTCTTGAAGGTGAGTAGGAGGAAATAGAAAAGGAAAACTTTTTTCCCCAACTGAAAAGATTTCCTTTTAATTATTCCCTGTAGACATTGGTTAGGCCTGAAAGATAAACTCACATACTTCTAGCTAAATTACTAAATATATGGTAAAGTTGACAATTTAGGTATGAAGTGTGGAGGCAGTTACTACTGCACAAAATACTGGTGTGGCAGCAGTGCACGTGTATTTTTATTTTTTTGTCTTGAATGGAAAACTTCACTCGCATTTCCCCCGATATTTTAGATGATAATCGATCCAAACAAAGATAAATTGAAAAAAAAGTTTTAAAGGGTCAAAAAAAGGGTATTTGAAAAAGAAAATCTCGACCACTCCTTGTCTGTGACTTCTGCATCCCATATACAGTGAGGCAAATAAGTATTTAGTCAACCACTAAGTTCTCCCACTTGAAAATATTAGAGAGGCCTGTAATTGTCAATATGGGTAAACCTCAACCATGAGAGACAGAATGCGGAAGAAAAAAAAAACAGAAAATCACATTGTTTGATTTTTAAAGAATTTATTTGCAAATCATGGTGCAAAATAAGTATTTGGTCAATACCAAAAGTTCATCTCAATACTTTGTTATGTACCCTTTGTTGGCAATAACGGAGGCCAAACGTTTTCTGTAACTCTTCACAAGCTTTTCACACACTGTTGCTGGTATTTTGGCCCATTCCTCCATGCAGATCTCCTCTAGAGCAATGATGTTTTGGGGCTGTCGTTGGGCAACACGGACTTTCAACTCCCTCCACAGATTTTCAATGGCGTTGAGATCTGGAGACTGGCTAGGCCACTCCAGGACCTTGAAATGCTTCTTACAAAGCCACTCCTTTGTTGCCCTGGCTGTGTGTTTGGGATCATTGTCATGCTGAAAGACCCAGCCACGTCTCATCTTCAATGCCCTTGCTGATGGAAGGAGATTTTCACGCAAAATCTCTCGATACATTCCCCCATTCATTCTTTCCTTTACACAGATCAGTCGTCCTGGTCCCTTTGCAGAAAAACAGCCCCAAAGCATGATGTTTCCACCTCCATGCTTCACAGTGGGTATGGTGTTCTTCGGATGTAATTCAGTATTCTTTCACCTCCAAACACGAGAACCTGCGTTTCTATTTTGGTTTCATCTGACCATAACAAATTCTCCCAGTCCTCTTCTGGATCATCCAAATGCTCTCTAGCGAACCGCAGAGGGTCCTGGACGTGTACCGGCTTCAGCAGGGGGACACGTCTAGCAGTGCAGGATTTGAGTCCCTGGCGGTGCATTGTGTTACTGATAGTAAGTAGCCTTTGTTACTCTGGTCCCAGCTCTCTGTAGGTCATTCACTAGGTCCCCCAGGTTGGTTCTGGGATTTTTGCTCACCGTTCTTGTTATTATTTTGACGCCACCGGGTGAGATCTTGCATGGAGCCCTAGATCGAGGGAGATTATCAGTGGTCTTGTATGTCTTCCATTTTCTAATAATTGCTCCCACAGTTGATTTCTTTACACCAAGCGTTTACCTATTGCAGATTCAGTCTTCCCAGCCTGGTGCAGGTCTACAATTTAGTCTCTGGTGTCCTTTGACAGCTCTTTGGTCTTGGTCATAGTGGAGTTTGGAGTGTGACTGACTGAGATTGTGGACAGGTGTCTTTTATACTGATAATGTGTTAAAAGTTAGACCTATTTGACAGCCAGTAATCTTGCTTGTTTGTAGGTGACCAAATATTTATTTTCCACTCTAATTTGGAAATAAATTCTTTAAAAATCAAACAATGTAATTTTCTGTTTTTTTTTCCACATTCTGTCTCTCATGGTTGAGGTTTACCCATGTTCACAATTACAGGCTTCTCTAATCTTTTCAAGTAGGAGAACTTGCACAATTGGTGGTTGACTAAATACTTATTTGCCCCACTGTAAAATCCCTGCAAAGTCCGACTGTGGACATTCACAGCTGTGTCTTGACACTCGGTGATCCATGCTACACAGAGTTTTTGGATCAAAACAAGGCAAGTACGCGATAATATCTTGTTAAAATCGTGTCTTTAATTATGCTCTCTCATGCTGTCACCTCAAGTTACCGAAAAGCCACAAAAGACATACAGTACATTGCAGTCAAACGCTAGCGCGAGAATTAAGGACACAGCATGCTAACTGACTAGCATGCTGTCCATTATCTTTTCGACTCTTGTTGCCATTTGAATAGCTTATTATGGGATGTTATTGATGTTTTAGATACATTAGCTGCTTAAATCATAAAGCCTAGGTCCTAGGCTTCAAGGCTAAATACAATAAATAGATAGTGTTATGTGCTCACATTTATATGTTCCCCTTATGCTTATGGAGCCTTTTATACTCAGTATCTCACGTTCACATTTTTTAATCATAATTTTAAAAATATTATAAAAGCCCACTGCAAAAATTAAACTATCGTAATGGAATTTAACACCTAAAGTTCCCCTGGAAATGTTTTTTGTTTGCAGATTAAAATCAAGCCAAATCAAAACGTATGCAGTAAAGATATCATTAACTCACAGCTAACTCCCCGTTTAGCCATGTTTATTTACAAAATAAAACACAGTGCTAAATGAAATCTACATTTACTCACACACCAATTTCCTTTATTATTGTACATCCACCCACATGTCTTAGTGCATGCATATTTATTATCAAAGACTTGAGTAGACAAAGGGGATTATCTTGAAGTTTTCGTTATTTATTATGTACCAGGGTGGGTGTCCCAAAGCTTTTTTTGAATGAGAAACTTAATAAAATTTCAAAGGTCTCAAAAATGTCTATTTTTCACTGACCTGATTTGACCTACTTTTAAGGTGTCAAAAAAATGCCCTCCCGTTCAAAATTTTTCTTTTCCCAGAAAATAGAGATTTTAAGTTTTCTAATGACTTATCACCTATGCATATAGGACAATTATGAAATTTGGCCAAATTGGGGGTTTCAGAGCGGAACTTCAATAGCCTGGAAAGGGCGGCGAAAGCCATAGCAAACAGACAGTGGAGTGGACCAATCAGCGATGGGCGAACTTGACGTAAAGCGACAAGAAACTGTACCGCGAGGACGTAAACATATGAGGAGAGAGCGGAGAACGGAGAAGTTTATTCAACATGGCTAGTGCGAGACAGGCTGTTGGTTTTAGCGACTCAATGTGTTTTTGGTGACTTAAAACTGAATTAACCGTGGATAGAAACATATTCTCGGCTCTCCCGTTCGCCATCTGTGTTATTGTGGACCCGACTTCCGACGCTCTAATGTGACGTTACTCGTTAACTCATTCACTCCCAGCCATTTTCACCGGAGCAAGGCCCTTCGCTCCCGCCCGTTTTACTAGGTTTTGACTGATTTTGCAAGGCCCACAGAAAATTCTGTTCTATTGCTATATAAACATGGAACCCACTAAAAGAAAGATTAGGATTAGACTCTCTTCTTTCAGCAGAAAAAAAAGTTAGTTCATATCTTTTTCCATTCTTTAGAAATCAGCATTAGAAAATAGCTTAGTTTGAGCAATTTTCCAATTTCTGATGAAAAAACGGAGAAATTGAGCTTTTAGTAAAGCATACATTTCAAACATAACTTTGACTTTAACACAGCTATTTTTTTGCTATAGTTACATCCCAAACATCTGAATAATGTTTTCCTTTTACAAAATAAGATAATCAACGAGACAATTTATTTACACATTACTAACTGAAAGATGACGCTGTTCTGGCCGCGATAGCCGGTTAAACTTTTCCCTCATCGCCGCCCTTCTCAAAAAGATGAATTTTTTGAGTCTCTGCGGGCTCTGCTCGCAAGCAGCATTGACTCGAAGGCATCAGCCGCTGCACTAGTGGTCCCGGTTGTTCTGCTCAGTCGTCCAGCGCCTTGCATTCCGGACGTCCTACCGGTTGTTCTGCTCGGTCGTCCGCCGCCTGGCATCCATTCGGTCATCTTCCGCCGGCGCCCCAGCCGTGCAGCATGGCCGTTCGTTGCCGTTGAATCGTGTTGCAGGTGCGTTACTGCCCTCCAGTGGCCAGTTACATTGCTTTAAAATGGATTTTCAGCTTTGTGCTTTGGAGATAAATTGAATCAGAACCCAGAGATGTCGCATATGAAAAAAAAACAAAAAAAACGTAAAAGACGTATGAATACGTCTTTGGGACACTGAAACAATTAAAAATAGAACGTATATAAACGTTTTTGGGAGCAAATGAGTTAAGAACACATCACGCAAACAAACAAATCTGATTGCACGGACGATTTTGTTCGGGCTCGAGAGGCCAGTAAGAAGCTGGGTCCCAGGTGAGTCTGGAGTTCCAAGCTACAACTTCAAATCACCTGAGTGTTTTCCGCCATATACTGTACATTATACAACTAGGTCAAATATTCAAGTAAAAATAAAAATGAAAAAAAAAAAAAGATTCTTTGTACCTCAAGAATCAAAGTCAACCCTAGGTGAGTGACAGTAGCCACGTTTACATGCTGACTTTTATTCATACCGATTCAAATCATTCCGAATGGAAATTTCACATCAGCTGTTTACATGTCACTTCATCTATTCGGATCCAGCGTTTACATGTGACTGCCTATATTCCGAAAGGACGTTTGACAACTGCCGTCTGACATGCGCAGATTAATAAAAAAAAAACGTCACGTTGCAAAACATGGAGATCGATCGTCAGATCAGCTGCTGTTTTAACTTTTCGAGTGGAAACAAAACTTCAGAATGATACGCCGTTCATTTAAAAAAATGTGTGGGTGCGCTGTGCGTGTGCTTGGAAGCCATGTTGCAAGTGACGTTACTTACATCACCAAGTGACGTCACCACGTCACTATGGAGCATGCGCAGAAAGAACGCAACCAGACACCATTCCGCTTCCCTGTTTACATGATATAATTTTACTTCTAATCGGTTTGGGAAAAGGAATATTCCACCCCTGTGAATCGGAATGAAATTCCATTCGGTTTGGGCCTGTTCATTCCGAATGAGGTGTTTATATGGAACACATTTATTCAGTTTGAACAAATATTCCGATTGTAATTGGAATATTTGGCTCCATGTAAACGTGGCAACTGATTCAATCCCTGCTCCCACCTCCTTCTCTTTGTGGTGTTGCGTGGAGACTGGAACTGCAGTCCACAGGGGGCGTCATTGCAACGCTAGGGGCGCCAATTATAATAGTAGACGATCACTCGCGTACATGCGCCCCTAGCAATTTGCCGCTCCAGAAAACCGCCCAACACGACCGTGCCAGGAACTGCCATTGCACCCCCTGCCTGTGCATCGACGCTTTTGTGCATGTGGCATACTAATGAGATATTTTTCGACTTATTTTTTTAAAAACAATATGTGACATCTGGAATCTAAACTGCTGGAAGCGTAGTTACGTGGCAGCATCAGCATCTCTAATTAATCATTGTGACTTTAACGCCGCCACACCGCCTCCAAACCTTTAATTAACACCTGTCAGATGGGCCCGGTCTAATCCAAAGCAGGCTGTTGATTAGCCGACGGGCTAAATGGCCTGGAAAGACTCCTTTGTAAATTCATGAGAAATATTTGGCTCCGTTAAGATTAGTTCTGCTAATGATAAGACAAATTTGCAACTGTTTTCGTGGGCAGATGTTCTTCAAATGTATTGTTTCTCCTACTTTCTTTTTCTTTGCACACAATAGAGACTGGGTGCGGCGCATAAATCTCAAATTAACAAAATTGATGGTCCTCTGTTCCGTCAAATGTTCTGTGGCATCCTTTGTTTTTCCTGTGTGCTTTAACGAAGCATTACAGTGATAATCAGAGTGTTCCAGCAGCTGTCACGCATGGTACGTGTGGTACAAGAACAGCAGAAATTAGCAGCTTTCTCCTGGCAGGGAACAGTAAGAGTGGGTGGTAGCACTGAAGGAAACTTGGGAAATTAATAGGGGCTCTCTTCTGTATGCTGACACATTTTGCTGTTGTGAACTAAAATTGAGTCACTTTATGGCCGCAATATTGGTGTTGTGCTATGATATGACTGCTGCTGTAGTTGAAATACAACGACACAAACATTTTTGAAGCTCGGTTTGCTTGTTAACCATCCTGTCTGACCCCCAGATATCGTGAGCCTGGACAGCTATGACAGCGAAGGTCAGCACACGCCTGAGACTGACGACTCAACAGAGGTAATATATTGTAATTAAATACAGTAAAATACATTGAAGCTGACAAAACATGCTTTATAGATGCCCTTCACTATGCATGAGCTGGGATATAAAAACTCCCTAAACAAGTAAAAAAAAAAATCTTTTTCCCAAGTTGTTAATCCTTTATAGGGCGCTCATTTATATGCTACATAATTTTAAAAAATAATACCGTAATTTTCGGACTATAAGGCGCACCTGACTGTAAGCCGTCACCCACCAAATTTGACACAAAAACGACATTTGGTCGTAGATAAGCTGCACATGACGATAAGCCGCAGCTGTCCTCATTGTTTTATAGGATATTTACACCAAAAGATATTACCCGGTAACACTTTATTTGACAGCGGCATCATAAGACTGTTATAAGCATAAGACCAAAAGCTTCTTCTTTGCTTCAAGAAGCTTCATTTGGCCATCACTGCTCCCTTGGGGGAGACAGTCAACCTCTGCTGCCACCTGCTGTCAACACTGTTGTCGTCCAACATGCCTCCTAGCAGGCATTGCGGCGCTACAGATGTAAATAACAATCAAAATTTATGTTCTATGCTAATTATTTCTTCAGTTACTGTTCGAGTTGTTTCATTATTTGCTAGTTTTTGTATTTGCTAACGCTTTATTTGACAGGCGCGCCATAAGACTGTCATAAGACAATCATGATTATGACATGACACTGTCAACCCATTAATAAAAGTGTACAACAGATGTCGTTTAGTGTCATCCGGCAAATTTTCTCACTTCTGAATGGATGTATAAGTTCCGAGCTGGACATAAATGGAGTAAGTGACATAATTCGCCGGATGACACTTAATGACATCTGTCATAAGCATTCAGTCATGCCCATTATAGTGTCATGTCATAGTTATGACGGTCTTATGACGCCACTGTCAAATAACACATTACTTATTAACCCAAATAAATCAACAAATAAGACGCACTGGACTATAAGCCGCAGGTTTAAAAATGAGGGGATAAAGCATCGTTTTAAAGTCCGAAAATTACGGTAATAATATTTTTTTTTTTAAATCGACTTCATAATGTTATAAAGTTTATATTGTCTTCATATACGTACAGTTTGGCACCAAAATGTAATTTATTCGTCTGTTGCCCATCATCTGCCCATCAGAGATTGCGTGGAAACACTTTTTTTTCCCACTCCAAATGAACAGTAAAAAAAAAAAAAAAAAAAAATTGTCACTGTAAAAGTAAAAAACAGGAGTTTGACTTTCCTTTTCTGTCTAATTGCCATTTTTTTATTAAAAACAATGCAAACAACAAAAAGGGAGTAAAAAATAACTGTGGCATATTTAAACTTTTTCAACATTTAAAAGAATTCAGATTTACTCATTTCTTTCCGTTCTCTGTCAAAGCAGCTAAAAATATATATATTTCAATTTACAAAAAATTAATAAAAAGAAGCTTTGAATGACCTTTTTAAGTGTTTCAGTGTCTTATATATGTGGCCAGGGTAAGGGGAGAGCCATCAAACCACCAAGTGAGGAAGACTTTCAAAGCATCAAACTGATCAGCAATGGCGCTTACGGGTAAAGCACTTGACATATGAATAGGACTTGAACAAATCTGTTTGTTTGAACATTTGTCTTTTCTCAATCTCCCCTTCTTCCCAGGGCTGTCTACTTAGTGCGACACAGAGAGACCCGGCAGCGCTTTGCCATGAAGAAGATAAACAAGCAGAATCTCATCTTGAGGAACCAAATCCAGCAGGCCTTTGTGGAGAGAGACATTCTCACCTTTGCGGAGAACCCCTTTGTGGTTTCCATGTTTTGTTCCTTTGAAACACGCAGGCACTTGTGCATGGTGCTGGAGTATGTCGAGGGTAAGATTAAGTCAGCCATTTTTTCCTCCTGAATGCTTCCTCTTAATTAACGTTTAGTAATAGTTGTGGTTAGCACATCAACATCAATTTGCTCTCAGGTGTTTTTAGTGTCAAAACGGTGTGACAATGAAGTATAATGAATGATGCATGGTGCTATCACGCATGTGTGCAGGTGGTGACTGTGCCACTTTGTTGAAGAACATTGGGGCTCTTCCATTGGAGCTGGCCAGGATGTACTTTGCAGAAACCGTATTGGCCCTAGAGTACCTGCACAACTATGGCATTGTTCACAGAGACTTGAAGCCAGACAAGTCAGTCTTCAATTATCTTTACAATTTGTGAAATGTTGGAGTGAGAATCACTTAGAATTAAAGTGGGCATGCATATACCGTATTGGCCCAAATATAAGACGGCCCTGATGATAAGACGACCCCCTCTTTTTCAAGACTCAACTTTGAAAAAAGACTTTTTGAAAACCAAATTAATTTTTATACAGAAAATAATTACAGTACATCTGAAACAAATGATTATCGCAATATATTTGAGAGAAAAAGCGTTTTATTTTGCCTCATTCAAATCTTAATATCTGAACATTTAAATATGTAAACTAAAGTGCAATCACATTCATAAATGAATGGTTTCTGGTTTTTGAAATGTAAATAAACCAATCTATTGTGATAAAACAACAGAATTGCAATAACTGCATTTACCATCAAAGTGATGTCTAACTTTAACTGTAGTCTTGAAACAAATCTGAATAAGAAAAAACATTGCAATAAAATAATGCAAACTGGTTAAACTTGAGAGTAGCTGAAATCTGTCATGACAGAACATCGCTTCAATGAAATCTGGCGCCATCTAGCGTCGTGATTGGGTATAACGTCTAGACCGCAAATATAAGACGACCCCCACTTTTTCAGTCTTATTTCAATGCAAAAAAACACCATCTTATATTCGGGCCAATACAGTATTTTAATTCCTAAATGATTGATAAAAATGTCTTGCAGACCTGTTCAAAATGGGTTGCACTCAGCTAGTATTATGTCAGAAAAAGTAAGTTAACTTTTCTATTGTAATTGTAGATTTGCTTCAGTCAGCCACAGTCAATGGTTCTTAACCTTGCTAAAGGCATCAAACCCCACAAGTTTCACAGGTGCATTCACCGAACACTTCAGAATTTCATAATTAAGCCATTTTTTAAAAAACTTAATTCAAAACCTAGCAAGCTAACATCAAAGTGAATTCCTGTTCAAATTTCTTCCAGAGTTCAAATTTATGACAAATAATTTTGCCTTTTGCTCTTGATTTATGTTGGTAAATGAAATCAAACTCATTTCATTTTATTCTGTTCCTTTTGTTTTCATGTCTACATTCTCATTTTAGTGTCGCATCCTTGTATCACATGCTACTTTCACGGCATAAAATGGCACAATTGCTTTTTTTTTTTCAATTATCTACACAGTTCCTGCTGTAGTGCTGCACCTAACGATTACTTTCATAATCGATTAATCGGACAATTAATTAAAAGATCAATCGATTAATCGGATGAATGACAATTTCTTCAATTACCTACACTATTTACCTTGAAGACAAAATAGACGACTGTTTCCGTCAAAAATAATATTTTATTACAACTTCCTTACTAACTGTAGTCTACAACTGTATCGGTTATCAAATTCGTTGGCAACTAATTTATTGATTGAGTTTAATTAATTTAATCAGTTAGTTGTTGCAGCCCTATTAAGAAGCTAGTTTAGACAGCAAGATGTCCGAAAATTGGCAAAAATGTGAATTGTTGTTTTCCGGAGTAAAAGCAGATTTTTGTTCATGTCCAACTTTGACTTAACAAAAATATAATGAAGAAATTTAATCATATTTACAACTGAGAAGCTACTGTATATGTACATTATAATTTCAAGACTTTTGCAAGTTTAAGGTGAAGAAGGTCCTAAACGATTAATTTGCTAATCAATTAGTTGTCAATTAATCGAATAATTTTGCACCACTATCCTGCTGCCTGTAGATTTGTTATATTTCCTCATACCGAGATTGAGTCAACCGATTTCTCCTCACATGAGATGGAGGGCTAGCAATTGAAGGAAATGGAATAAAGCCTGTAAATTGAGGGCAAACCAGTCCAATACCTGGTCTAAAATGCCTCTTTGCCTAGATTTAGCGTACAAAATAGGGCTCTACGTTTCTTAAGCTTCACCGTACCCCTGAGGCTTACTCACCAAACTCCTGGGGTTCAATCGAACCCCAGTTAAGAACACTGGTCAAGAGTTTTAGCAATGATCATTTATTTGAATTTATTGATATGTTACTTCAAAGGCAGGATAGTGACGTATGTAGTTGTGAAGTTAGTAAGAATATGGCCAGTTTATCATTAGCCTAACAGCATAAATTGCATAAATCATGTTTTACCATTTGTAGAAAGATGGCACAAAAGAAATCGCAAACATTAATATTTCTATGACTAAGGCAGCAAGTGTTTTTGAACAGTTCTGATTAGCTTTAAAAAAAAAAAAAAAAAAAAAGGCAGTAAGGCAGGATGCTCCAGCAGTGCTTGGAGAGTAACATTATGCAGAAATCTCAATTTGACAAATAAAAAATGACTTGGGCAATTATGCTATTAGGCTAACGATGTGTACATTACCCGAAAATTTTGAATATCAAGTTGTTTTATTTCAGCAATTAAAATAACATACAAGATGAAACCAACAAATTTTATTGAGCCATTACACGCAAATTGACATATCGCAAGCAGTTCCTTGTTGTACCATTGCTGATTAAGATTTTAAGATTATTAAACCCACAAACTAATAAAATTATTATTATTTTTTTTTTTTTAATAAAAAGCTGTTGTGTACACAGTTGGCACATGTGTAATTTAAAACAAAGGCCCTGAGCCTTCAAGAAGACAGTCTTAATTTGACTTAGAACAGTTCAGACTTGAAGAAGACTGCTGATCTGACAAGATATTTAAATTTTGTTGTACAGTTGTACCTGTGTATTGTTTAACATGAAGCTTTTGGTGGAAACTTTTCGCTTTGGCTTAAATTAACATACTTTCAAAGGAAAAAAAACAAAACCATCATCATGTGCACACAAGTAAAAGATTTTTTTTTTTATTTATATGAAGTGCAAAACCAAAAATTCACTTTTCAAGAGTGTATTAGTAGAGAAAACATAAATAAAAGTGACTCTTTCCCACAAGCAGATGAAATAGGCGTTGGTAGACAATTTTAAGTATAAATGTCATAAATAAGGTAGTGGGGACCGTATATGGACGGCTCAGTTGTACCGGACTTAAATTACTTTTAACTCGCTGAATTCTTAGCAGATTTACAAACGTAACGTTACGTACATAAGTAGGTGCTGTACGTTACGTAAACGTAGGTTTGGTTTTTGATAAAAACAGTGTTAACGTGGGTCTGATTCAAACTGGATCTTGAAAATAACATCATTATTTTTAAGTATGTAGTTACTTTACTGCATCCCTGAAGTTTACTGTGTGTAAACCAAGCCATTTTAAAAATCGGTTGAAAATCGAGAAATTTATAGGTAGTTATTGCCCCAACACAAAATAGTCGAAAAGTGATGAGGCTCAACTCCATTGGCCAATAATTTCCTACAATTATTTATGATATACTGTATGTGTTTCTGCCAGTACTATTTTAGCCAATCAAATGCAATTGGCTATCCGATCTTCTTTGAGTAGCTATAGACAGTACACACCAGGGCTGGCCCAGCCTATACGCAGACTATGCAGCTGCTTGGGGCCCCTGACCACTAGGGGGCCCCCAATCTGGCAATTGTTTAATTTATATTCTATTTTGTTTACTACAGTTTGCTGTATTTGACTTTTGTGAGTTTTGATACTTGATTACAAGCTTAAAAAAATAAAAGCTCCTAACTTCTTTCTTTCCTCTTAGAAAAAGGTTTGGCGCTATCTACTGTAAGTACTGACAATCATTTGGGGTGAGAAGTTTGAAGTGCAACACAATCTGATTAATATACAAAATATGGACGTATGGGTTGGATTGCATGTATAGGGTTTCACAGTACACTGTGACGAAATGGTGGGCCAAAAATATGGGCCCCTTTTCCATTATTTTGCTTAGGGCCCCCAAATGGCCTGAGCCTGCCCTGGTACACACTTTAATAGACCCAAGAGGTGAAGCGGGCTTTGTCTAGATAAGTGTCTCAGACAGAGAAAGGAGAAAGCCAGCGAAAGATTGAATGGGTACTGTAACTATAAAGAGTGTGTGACATTTTTTTTAGAAACTGTAGACCTGTTTTTACGGCACATGCACTGACATCACATTCGTCACACAATACTTGTGCTCTTAAGCAGTGTCATTGTTTGCATTTAAACATGATTTTTTTTCTTATATATCTGAGGTCTTAAAAAATGAGCCATTTGCACACTTGAATACTTTGAACCATTTTTCACATTTATACTGTACTAGGTGTTGTCTGTCTCGTTTAAAAGACAGGTCGCCATTTCAAATGAGTCTTTTCTCAATTGCATTACCTGGATAATTAATATCTGTGACTGAATGAACATGAGAATATACTGGCTATGCTCGGTTTACCCCAAATGAAGGTTACCTGGAAACATTTCATGCGATGGGTTCAAGAATCCAATGGCTAAAATAAGCTAGATGGCTAGGCATGTATGATATGCTGACGGTATGATAACGTTAAACCACAATATCACGGTTTCACGGTGTCACGGGATTGCAATTACAGCTATTAAATGCAGTCCTTTAAGGTGAGCCTTAACCCACAGACATAGCTCAAGATTATTACCATCAGAACAAAACTAATTGAATTATTTTCCATAAAAAGCACGTGTGTATGACTAGTATCATGTTTACATTTTTCACACACTCAATTTCTCAACACAGACAGTTGCCAGAGGGAAAAAAACACCACACGATCTAACACCGTTAGACACACTAAACACGCTCGAGTTAACTCTCGTAGCTGGTGGGAAACGTTCATGGCAGTGTATACTTACCTATTAATTTTGTAAAAATCCTATCGGAGGTATTGCCTCCTCAGCAGCTACCCTCCACAAACATGTTTTACATGTCGGTTGGCCCTGCTCCCCCAAGCTGCGGCCGTCTGTAACTTTTCTGTAGCCGAAGTATTCCCATACCAGCGATTTCGTTTTCTTCGATGGGGGAAAAAGTTCAGGAGTTTCACCTCCTCCAGCCATCGTGTAGCACAGCTGACTCACACTGAGCAACAACTGGTGGGGGAGGATTGAGCCTTGCAGCTGCTAGCAAGGGGGTTTCTCCATGCATTTTTGGAAATAAAAAATAGCTAATACCTTAGGGGCAGCATGATGGAAAATTTTTGCGGTTTTTGAAACCTTGAGGTTTTCATACCACGGAATACCTTGAAACTGGTAATCGGCACATGTCTATAGATGGCCAATCAAAACAAGAAATTGGACAAGATTGGATACTTGAACAACTCAAAAGGCACTCAGTAGATTGCAGACTTCTACCAAGGCCAAACAATCCAATTCGGAAGAACAGCAATCTACCTTCTACCTGAAATGTAAGAAGAATTTTAGCAAAAGTAAAAAATCTTCCATCACTACTCTGTGTCATGTGCAGTTTTAACAACATTTACCGTATAACTAGTTTTGTTCGTTCTACAAACTAGCAAACAGATCTGAAAATAAAGTATAACATAATGCTTGATAGTATTAATAATAGTTACATGCTCTTAGGGTAACAGGTCTAGTCCAAACCTATATTGTATATAGTTTTGAATCTCTGAATTGTATGGTTGTCATGTGACACAAACTTTTGTCTCTTCTATTCTAGTCTATTAATCACCTCCATGGGCCACATCAAGCTGACAGACTTTGGTTTGTCCAAAATGGGCCTGATGAGCCTCACCACCAACCTTTATGAAGGGCACATTGAGAAAGACGCCAGAGAGTTCCTGGATAAGCAGGTATTTTTCTTCGGTTCTCGTTCACGATCGGGACAATGAGATGAAATGAGTTTGATTGGTTGCTCCCTATGTTTGATTGATGCCCGGGCAAATGGCAATCAAAGAATCATTTCATCTTTTGCAGTCGTACATCCCACCCTGCCGAGCCATCCCGCAATCTCATTCATCTTCACAAAATCATGCTTCCTGAACCAGTAAAGCGTTGATGCTTTCCATCTTTGTGGCAATCCCATTATAGCTATTGTTTATTCTCTTTATAAATGATAGTACTTGTAATCAGTCAGTGTGATGCATGAGTCCTTCTGGCAACTGTGTTTGCCTTCTGCACAGGAATTTAACAAGCCAGATTTTGTACTCAAACTATTCATTGATCTTAAGTTTCCTGTTGTTTCTCAATCTTTTCTTCCTCTTTTCTATATCCTGCAGGTGTGCGGTACACCAGAGTACATCGCCCCTGAGGTGATTCTCCGTCAAGGCTATGGAAAGCCAGTGGATTGGTGGGCTATGGGCATCATCCTCTATGAGTTCCTTGTGGGTTGTGTGCCTTTCTTTGGAGACACTCCTGAAGAGTTGTTTGGACAGGTCATTACTGGTGAGAAAAACTACAGAAGATAAGCAAAATACATGAACAGAATGAAAACACACACACGTTTGGGGGTTGCGGCGGTAGCTCGCAACTGGGCCTGGTGGGCGGGGGGTAGGGTTGGCGTGGGGGGCGGTGGCGCTTCCCCTAATCCCATCCCTGAAGCATACGCAGAGTTTAAGGGTGGGCCAGGGGAGCATACCCCCTGGTGGCCGAAAAGTGTCATTGCATGTAATTGACTTTCCTATACTGTATATTATTTTAAAATTATAAAAATGAGTTTTCCAGTAAAATATTGTCTATATAAGTTGTAAAGCAATAAAACAAACAACAAAAATGAATGAAATTAACAAAAAGAAAATATTTTTTTAATGGGTCAAAATATTTTTCAAACAGATCATGTGACTAGCACCTTAGACGGTCATTTGCTTTGGTTAACCAAAACCACCTGAGGACCAAAGAGGAAAGAGGGATATACATAATTTTTTCAAACCTAAGCTTTCAAAAGCGACAACAACTACCGAGCAAGAACCAAGGATTAAAAATGTGGACCATGAAACGCCAGAGAGCACCACCAAAATGGTGAGCGGAGTTTCAATTTGCCCCGCTAAAGACGCTAATTGTACAACAGAGCCACCACCGGCAGGCGTACCATATTCAATGGATGACAATCTTGGCGAAAATTATAGCGGTCCTAAGAAGCCTGATTTAGAATTTCCCTCATAAATGATTGGAAACAAAAAACACTCGTTTTCAATTTATTATTATAAATTTTGTTGTAAGTTAATTTTATTGCTGACACTGCGTTTCGGGGTCATCAACATGTTGTGTCCCCCCCGACCCAAAAGTAAAATTCCTCCTATGCCCCTGAAGGCTGGTTGATGGGGGCGCGGATGGTCCGGAGGACCACCCTGGATCCCGGGGTGATGATGGCGGCCCTCTTGCTGCTGCTGCGGGACTAAGGATGGGCTGCGCTGGCTCGCTCCCCTCGCCCTGATTAGCTGGGGAAGGGCCGTGGCCCTGGGGTGGCTCCAGTGCGCATTTCCACCATGTCTGCAGGACTATCACATGTCTGATGGGATTCAAGCATGACTAGGTGCAATTAGACACTCAAGTAGAGAAACTCAGTGTCATGATTAGCGATCAGGCAGCATAGAATAGGATGCCAACTTATCCACACTCACAAGGGTTTCACACAAATACTGGGTTCTAAACTTCACATGGCTGATTTGTGTACACTTCACTGCTCCCAATCACTTATCTTTCTGACCCCACCCCTTCTCTGTCTCCTTGGTCATCAGGCCCCCTACATGGTGTCAACCAGAAATAAAACTAGCTAACGATAGCAGCAACATCTTATAGTGTAGGCGTTCAATGTATTTGTCTCTTTTTTTTTTCTGTCCCCCCATAACCCCTTCCTGTTTGCTGCTTTCTACTAATAAATGAGGCACGTTGAATGATCACAATGGGAGTATGTCATACTCCCATGATGTGATATACTAAAACTGTTCAGACCTGATCGCCGCTGGTCCTGGCCCCGGGGTTTTCAGCTAGGGCTTGTCTGGTTGCGTCTGGTCATGCGTGGATCATGTCAGGAGCGCACTGGTCTCGCGGGTGGGTCGGGTGCCGCGCGGGTGCCGGTCCGGGGCCGCGGCCCTTCCCCGGCTGGCCGTATGGGGTGGAGTGGGGTGGGGGTTGGGTGGTGTATGCGGTGGCCATAGTTCTCTCCCGGGTCGGCCCGGCCAGAGCCACTCTCCTTGTACCAGGTACCGGGGAGGTGCCCCCTGGTGTCATACCGCGCACCCCTCCTGGCCCGGGGGTGGGATGAGGGGAATGCGCCTCCGTCCCCTTGGTGTGTCTCCGGCCCTGTCCGCCTCTCTGTACCATGGCGGCTGCCGCTGCCCTCCTACCGGTGGGGTCGTCGGCAGGGTCTCCGGGGCCTCTGGGGCCTTGCTTGCTGTCCCTTGCCAGTGGGGTGGACATCCCCTGGTCTCCGGCGCTTGGTGTAACGTCTGCTCGGGGTGCGGGGTGGGTACTCGGGCGGCAGGGGGAGGGGTGGGCGGTTGCGGGAGCCCCGTGGGTGGTCTGGGGGACCTGGGGGGGGGGCGATGGCTTGTTTGCTGGGCTGCGGAAGGAGGGATGGGCTGCGCTGCCCCCCGCCCTCCCTCCCTCCCCGGGCTGGCTGGGTGGGGGCTGTGGCCCTGGGTTGGCGCCCGCGTGGCGTCTCCACTCGTCTGCATGGCTGTCGAGTGCTTGGTGGGGTCCGCGTGCGGCTGGATGTGATTGGGCGCGCTCGGGTGGGGGGGCTCCCGTTGCCGGGATTGGCCAGGCGCTGGCGTAGGGTTGGTCGCCAACGGGCTTACACTCACAATGGATTCACACGATTACTGGGTTCTAGATCACAGAGCCCATTCCCTTCTTTCCCTGGTCAACAGGCCCCCCGCATGGTGTCAACCGGAAATACATCTTGCTGACGATAGCACCAACATATTAATATTTAGTGTAGGCGTTCAATGTATTTCTTGTTGTTGTTTGTTTCTTTTCTTTCTTCTCTTGTGTTTCTTTTCTTCTGTTCCCCCATAACACCTTCCTGTTTGCTGCTTTGTCTTAATAAACAAGGTATGTTGAATGTTCACAATGGGAGTATGTCATACTCTCAATGTGAAACATTAAAACTGTTCAGACCAACCGGACACTTAGACTTCCATTCTCCGTGTCAAACAGCTGAACAGGACAGGTTTAAAAAAAAAAAAATAAAAAAAAAAACTGTTCAGACCAATCGAACACTCAGATTTCCATTCTCTGTGTAAAGCTGAACAGGACTGGTTGGGAAAAAAATGAAAACACCCTCGCAGGAGCTGCTATCAGCCACAGCTCAGGTCCAAACACTCATTTTTAGTCTTGCCAAATTTTGAATGTAACGTGGATCTTTTGGATGAGAGTTGAATCATTCTGTGACCCCGCTTGTAGAATAAAAACATCTAGTATAATTTTTTTATGCCATTTGAACTGATGGTAATGCTATAAACTCATTGGCTGTCATTGACAGTGAAAGACGTCCAATCCACTTTGACTGAGGGTCCAAAAAGACTAACTAAAATAGCTTGAAAATGAACATTCTGAGCACTTTCAAATCAGATTGATTTGCAAACCTAGCAAAGTGACATCCAACATTATAAAAAACAAAAAATGCAAAAAAAAAAAAAAATGTATATATGTGGTTTATATATTCCATCAGATGATATGGTTTGGCCCGATGGTGATGATGCCTTACCGGAGGAAGCTCAAGCCCTTATCTCCACCCTGCTGCAGACTAACCCTCTAATGAGGCTTGGCACAGGTCTTTATTTTTTTTTTACCATCTCTTCCACCTCAAGACCATTTCCTAAGTGCAAAATTACTTACTGAGTTGTTCGCACGTGTTTGTTAGGTGGAGCGTTTGAAGTAAAGGAGCACCCATTCTTCACGGAGCTTGATTGGAACAGTTTGCTGCGACAGAAAGCTGAGTTCGTCCCTCACCTGGAGTCAGAGGAGGACACTAGCTACTTTGATAGTACGCTATATCTCTTTTAAGACATGCAGTGATTCTGTCACACGTTAACATGTTCAAGTGACACCTCATATATTTTTTACTACCTCTGCTAGCACGCTCCGATCGTTACCACCACATCAACACGTACGACGGGGACGACACCAACGATGATGAGCCAGTGGAGATCAGACAATTTTCCTCCTGCTCCCCTCGATTTAGCAAGGTCAGAAAATCCTGTCAACCTCTCCTATTTACCTCTCTGAGCTTGTTCTTTTTTTTTTTTTTTTGATGTGTTCCAGCTGGTTTACCTTTACTTTGTCACACTCACTCAGCTACTCTGCGTAATTAATTGAGAACAGGAACACAAATAAGGTCCAACAGTGCTTTGAGTTGTTTTTTTAGCCCTTAGCACATGTGCTTCGGATTACTCTGAATATTCAGACCCCTCATTCTTTAGCTTTGGATCTCATGTTTATCACTCACTGTGTCAATTTGTGATGTTTATTACTCACTGTGTCAATTTGTGACGATTACATAAAAAATAGGACTTTCGTGCATCTTTTTTGTTCTCATTTTACTACCTCTTTTCTGCTTTTCATGCCAGTCGTTACCATGTTGGCTTAAAAGTCGCTCATTGAGGTTGCGATCAATCATATTCCAACATTTTTATGCGTAGTTGATTTAATCAGTGTTGTCACGGATTACTTTAAAAAGTAATTTAATTACTGATTACACCTCAAAAAAGTAATCTAGTTACTTTCCTGATTACTTCATTATCAAAGTAACTAAGTTACTGTAAAAGTAATTTATCAGTTACTTTTTACCAATTTTTCTCCTTTTGCTGCCTCAACATAAAAATAACAGAAAAATGTGATCACGTGTAATTGACTTTTTCACATAAGGCTTAATCTTTGAGTTAACGGGGGTTTAATTAGTCGATGGAGTTGATTTCAACCACCATTGACTTGCCCTAGCTTAGCCATTCCGGAGCCCTAAAACTAACAAATAACTGACAAACTGCATGAAATTTGTTTAAATAAACTCCAACGACTAATTAAACCCCTGCTAACTCCAAGATTAAGCCTAATGTAAAAAATTCTGAACTTCCCCTTTTGAATAAAGACCTAGCACGTTAAAATGTTGTCTACTGTATAAAAGTTGTAAAGCAATAAAACAAACAACAAAAATTAATTAAATGAACAAAACTCCTACAACGTACAGTTTTCATAATGGGTCAAAATCTTTTTTCGAACAGATCATGTGACTAGCACCTTGGAGACCATCCTATGCTTTGCTTAGCCAAAACTACACCAGAGGAGGCAAGATGGATATTTAGAATTTCTTTAAACCTAAGCTTTCAAATGCTACCAACAACAACTTGAACAGTTGATTGAACTCGAACAGTGTCAAACTGTGTATATACGTATATATACAGTATTGGCCAAAAGTTTGGAGATACCTCAAAGGTGGATACTTTGAAGAATGTAGACTACAAAACCTGTTTTCAGTTATTTCACTTTTTTTTTGCCATTCCACATGTTCGTTCATAGTTTTGATATCTTCAGTGAGAATTTACGATAGTAGTCAAAATACGGTGGGGCAAATAAATATTTAGTCAACCACCAATTGTGCAAGTTCTCCTACTTGAAAAGATTAGAAAGGCCTGTAATTGTCAACCTGAGTAAACCTCAACCATGAGACACAGAATTTCAAAAAAAACTGAAAATCACATTGTTTGATTTTTAAAGAATTTATTTCCAAATGATGGTGGAAAATAAGTATTTGGTCACCTACAAAGAAGCAAGATTTCTGGCTTTCAAAGAGGTCTAACTTCTTCTAACGAGGTCTAACGAGACTCCACTCGTTACCTGTATTAATGGCACCTGTTTTAACTCAATATCGATATAAAAGACAACTGTCAATAACCTCAGTCAATCATACTCCAAACTCCACTATGGCCAAGACCAAAGAGCTTTCGAAAGACACCAGAGACAAAATTGTAGACCTGGTAAAGCGCTTGGTGTAAAGAAATCAATGGTGGGAGCAACTATTAGAAAATGGAAGACATACAAGACCACTGATAATCTCCCTCGATCTGGGGCTCCATGCAAGATCTCACCCCGTGGCGTCAAAATGATAACAAGAACGGTAAGCAAAAATCCCAGAACCTATCAGTAACACAATGCGCCAGACGTGTCCCCCTGCTGAAGAAAGTACACGTCGAGGCCCATCTGCGTTTCGCTAGAGAGCATTTGGATGATCCGAAGAGGACTGGGAGAATGTGATATGGTCAGATGAAACCAAAATAGAACTTTTTGGTAGAAACACAGGTTCTCATGTTTGGAGGAGAAAGAATACTGAATTGCATCTGAAGAACACCATAACCACTGTGAAGCATGGGGGTGGAAACATCATGTTTTGGGGCTGTTTTTCTACAAAGGGACCAGGATGACCGATCTGTGTAAAGGAAAGAATGAATGGGGCCATGTAATCGAGAGATTTTGAGTGAAAATCTCCTTCCATCAACAAGGGCATTGAAGATGAGACGTGGCTGAGTCTTTCAGCATGACAATGATCCCAAACACACAGCCAGGGCAACAAATGAGTGGCTTCGTAAGAAGCATTTCAAGGTCCTGGAGTGGCCTAGCCAGTCCCCAGATCTCAACGCCATAGAAAATCTGTGGAGGGAGTTGAAAGTCCGTGTTGCCCAACGACAGCCCCAAAACATCACTGCTCTAGAGAAGATCTACATGGAGGAATGGGCCACAATACCAGCAACAGTGTGTGAAAAGCTTGTGAAGAGTTACAGAAAACGTTTGGCCTCTGTTATTGCCAACAAAGCGTACTTAACAAAGTATTGAGATGAACTTTTGGTGTTGACCAAATATACCTATTTTCCACCATGATTTGCAAATAAATTCTTTAAAAATCAAACAATGTGATTTTCTGGGTTATTTTCAACATTCTGTCTCTCATCGTTGAGGTTTACCCATGTTGACAATTACAGGCCTCTCTAATATTTTCAAGTGGGAGAACTTGCACAATTAGTGGCTGACTAAATACTTATTTGCCCCACTGTATATAAAACGCAAAAATGATGAAGTGTGTCCAGACTTTTGACTTTCGTTTCAGAGTCTTCAGCATGCTTCTCCCCCCAGTCCCACAAATGTAAAACTCTGCCTATGATTACAAACTCTAACTATAAAATGTACATAATTACACATGTTATAAAGGCTGGTTACAAACTGTAGAAGTGCTGGCTGTCTCGTTACCTGTCGGCTTTGTTTTGAGTTTTTTCGCATTGTGCTGTAATTCCGAGTGCTTCCTTGTTGAATTGGATGTGGAGTTTTTAGCGGTCGACAGTCTTTCTAAACCAGCGCAGAGTTTGCAACGCACGGAGATATTTTTGTCATCTTTACTGGACAGAAATGTGAAGTAATGGCTGTATTTCCATTGAGCAAATGCATCCGTTTGTGGTATTTTCTGACAAGGTAGCCAGGCTATGATGTTGACCGCCGTGGCAGACGGCGCACACACAGCACGGTAATACACGTGACTCGTTTTTTTTCCGATGAAAAAACGTGAGATGTGATGTCACTCCCAAACTCAACAGCAGTATTTTCTATTCAAATGCTCTTCGTACATGACTACAGTATTCTTCATTCTACATACAGTATGAGGCAACAACAAAATAGTAACGCACAGGCACTGAGGAAACTAACTTTAATCAGATTACTGGCTTGGAAAAATGAACGCGTTAGATTGCTCGTTACTGAAAGAAAGTAATCAGTTTCATCAGATTAAAATAACACGTTACTTAGTAATGCATTACTGAAAACACTGGATTTAAGTGTATGTTTGTGTTGTTAAACATTTTGTATTCATTGTGTTTATTTGTTGGATTGCCTAAAAAAGCACTGACTTGAAGGGGCTACTCCTTAATAATGAAGGGTTTTGTTCGTTGTGGAGCCTTATGTTTGTAGTAATAGCTGAGCAGTGGAAACACACATTTTCCCAATATTTTAAGTGATTTGGTGACATAAAAAATATTTTGTTTATTTACAGTCCATAGTCCATACACTGGGTGTAAATGTGATAATGAAAGGTTCTTTGTCTGCTAGTGTACACTACAGCAGTTAGCTGGCAATCATGACATGTTGAGATCCGCTTCGCAGCTAAAGTCAGCTGAGAATAATGTCTAGCACATCCACAACCCCAATTTGGACAAAGTTTGTTGTGCGTAATATATGGATTGATTTTTGTTTTTCTTCAATCCCCACAACTATTAAATTCAAATAACCTTTTTACTTAACCCTGTATAGGGAAAGTGACTATTTCTGGTTATTTAGAATGTTAAATGTTGATATTATGGCCTACATGACTCAAAAGAGATGTCCATGACAGACGTTAAATGCATTTGAATTGGGATGACTGGCATTAAATGATCATGGTTCAGTTCCATTGATGGTGATAGATGGTGATAGTCCAATCCATTTTGACTGGGAGGGCCAGCAGCAATCACTAACACCATCATTAGCAACACATACATTGATTTATCTCGGGGGTCAGCAACCCGTGATTTGACAGCCACATCCGCCTCTTTAGCGCTGTCCTAGTGGCTCCATGGAGAATTTTCAAAAATATTTGAAAATGGAAATAGATGGGGGAGGGAAATATATTTTTTTGATTTGATATGATTTCTGTAGGAGGACAAAAATGACAAACATTATCAACATTTTCCTATGCTGTAAAAATGTGTAGAATAAATATGAAATTTCAAGATTTCTGTCAAAGAAGATTTGTGTCATAGCCTGCGACACACGTTTCTATCAGCAGGGCGGGATGCTAGGCAGGTGGCTATTGTAAACAAACCGGCTGCTGTGTGATGGGCCATGGATCTGTAAGGGGGAAAAAAATGACTGAAGAGAACAGACGATTCTACGTTTCTTGGACCGAATCATTTGCATTCACTGCCAATGTGGAAGGATTGCCTGAATGTTTACTCAGTGGCGAGAAGTTGTCAAGTAACAAAAAGAGTCATGCGGAAAGGCATTTCCAGGGAAGGCATGCTACATTTGAAGCCAGGTACCCAGTTGGGAGTTAGAGAAAAAGTGCGATTGCATTACTTCTGAAGAAGTGTATTGCATCGCTAAACTCCACTAATGCCGCAAGTTTTGTTGCAACCCGGGTGATAAAAAAAGGGTGGAAAACTGTTCACAGATAGTGAGTACATGAAGGAGACATTCAGATATACTGTATCAGAACATCTATTTGCAGACTTCAAAAACAAAACCGAGATACTAAAGAAAATCAAACACGTGCCCAGATAATGGGTATGTTATGCATGTTCCATTTTGCTGTTTTTTTTTTTTTTTTTTTGAAACCTCACAATAAAAATGACATCAAAAATCGGATTTCTTTATTGCATTTCATTAATTTCATAAAAGCAATGAAACAATTCATTAATATTGTAATGAAGTTAAACTTGAGGTGCCATCAATCAACAGAGTAGTCATATAATGCTTTGGATGCACTGCAGGGAAAATAAACATTAAATCATAAAGGCTCATTATGTATTTTATGCCAAGTTAGTCATTTTGATAGTAGGCTAATATACAGTAGCTAATACAGATACATACAGCATGTGTTGCCTTCATTATTAGGCTTATTTAAGGCTTTTAATTTTTTGCGGCTCCAGAAATATTTGTTTTTTTGTGTGTTTTTGGTCCAATATAGCTCTTTCAACATTTTGGGTTGCCGACCCCTGATTTATCACATAACATTAGTTTCATTGTTGAAAGTGGTAATCTGCCAAAAATAACTGTGCAGTCAAAAACTGTCCATTTTTAGAGCAGCTCTGGTTCGTCTGTCACCATCAATGGCAACCAGTGAGTTAAAAAGGTTAAACATACAGCTCTTAAAATTCCACGAAAATAGGGTAAAAAATTAACACGAGAAACATTTAACAGGTATGTACAGATACGTTATCTTTCTCAAGTTTGACTATCAATGGCAGTTGTACATTTTGCATTTGCATGACGCAATGTACTAAAAATGTTCTTTAAAACATGCCTTTACAATACGTTAAAAGTAGTTTCACCTGCAAAAAGGACTTATATGCCTTACTGTATATAACACAAAAATCATATTGGAAGCTGCAAAAAGTGTCATAAAGCATATAACTAATGAAGCCAGCACTGTACAAGCAACTAAACGTGCACACTGCTTATTACGTACGTCAGAAACGCGTGTGGGGGAAGAAAACAAGGAAGAGCTGAATCAAGACAAACTGGAAGCAACTAAATCAGCTCACCATGGTAACAAGGAACAGCTGAGGACTCTGCAGCAAAGTGATGTCAAATGGTAGAATACATTTGTGACACACTTCATTTACATAATCGGAGTCCGCTCACTTATTCATTTTGCTCCTTTGGGTGCTAATAGGTCAACTGCTTCAATTAGTCAGATTGCTTATTACTTATAGAGCAATCATTTAACTCATTGGCTGCGATTGACCACACGAGATGTCCAATTCAATAACTTTAAAAAATATATATTTACCAAGAACAAGAAAAAAAAGATCACTTAATGGATCAACACTTCCATACAGTGCTCTTGATAAACATCACAGTGTACAGTATATTGTTCCACATAGTTAATAGCTTTTAAGACTAAAATTTCCAGAAGCTCAAAAAGTGTCATCAATATTTTAATCCGTCCGGACCACTGTCCTCCCATTAAAATGGATTCGATATTTTAACCCAAACATCTGTTTTCCATGTGTCCTTGTTGTTGCCTCTGTTTTCCTGCAGGTGTACAGCAGTATGGAGCATCTCTCTCAACTGGAGCAGAAGGTTTCCACCTCCGTGTCGCGTCGGGAGCACAGGGGCTCCAGGGAGGATAAGGTGACCAAAAGAGAGAGCCTGGGAAGCTTCAGCATGAGGGATAAAGGCTGGAGGACAGGATCTCCTGAAATGTTAGTAACGAAATGTATCACTATAGGGTTTATGCAGGATATTACACAGAAAAAAATAACTGGTGGATTTACTTGATAAAATCATTCTAACAATTTGCACTTACTTTTATTAAGTAAATTTTACTGCTTGCAATATTAAGTTCAGTTTACAAGTAGTAAAATTTACTTGCAATATTAAGTTCAGTTTACAAGCAGTAAAATTTACTTAATATAAGTATGTGCAAATTGTTACAATGATTTTATCAAGTAAATCCACCAGTTATTTTTTTAGTGTAAAAAGCATTGAAAGTAATTAAATGGATTTTGTCAAATTTCAGGCCTTAAAAAGCATAAAAAAAAAACACTAAACTAAATGTTTGAGGCATTAAAAAAATATGTAAACTTGACAGTTAAATCAACTTTTTTTTTTTTTTTTTTTTACATTATTTATTAGAGTTGTCTGATATTATCGGGTAGCTGGGATAAGAGAACATAAAATCATTATGGGATAAGAGGGCCGATACTATCGGCTTCTCGATAATATCAGCCGATTAACACAATTCAATAAACCTTTTAACACATTAGCCTATTTTGTCCGAATTCGCATGTCTTTGATGTTGTCTTCATATTTTAAAGAAAAAAATATTCACCACGGCCTCGTTTTTTCAGGACACCATAACCTTCATGGCCAAACTGTTGTTTTCTTCACTGACCAATTATAATCAGCATTTTGGATGCAAAAGACAAACAAATCCCCAAATCTTTTGTTAAAATGTGTAAAATTGATGTCCCATTGACAACCAAACATGCTCGACAAACCGTTTCGAAGCTTGATAATATTTATTCAACTTGTTAGGATAAACACTTAAAAGAAAAAAATAAGACTGAATAGTTTTGTATTTGACAATTCAACACGCATCATACACTACGTCACACAGCCCACTCTTCCGCCGTTTGCGCTGTCAGCCTGTCACTCTGCCCAACTCGCCGACTCATCCGAAGAAAACAACGACAATTCTGGTCCATCCTCTTCCTCGAGTTGATGAAATACTGCATTACCTTGCGCTAAATTTAGTTTTCGATTCATTCCGCACGTTTCAAAGTCGCTCGCTAGCTCGCCTCCCTCTCCTTAGGTGGCCCCTCGCTCGGCAATTTACTAAAAATCTTCACATTACGTCCGTCTTTCATGACCTCACAATGGCTCTTGGGATATGTAGTCTTTCGTGGTGCTTTCGGTTTTGAAAAAGGACAAGAAATGATGGAGATATGGACATAAACACATGGTCCATGCAGCATTATAATGCTTATATATAAGGGCAATAAAACTATAAAACTCAAAAGACATTATCTCCAGTTTTACTTGATCAATTGACTTCAATTTTCCGCACTTTCAAATGAGACCAACCACGTGGGTGACGTAATTATACAGCATGACGAGGCTTCAAAGATGATATGTGTAAATGTGTCGCCGCCGACACATCCGGTGTTAAAGGGTTAAAACGATGTCGGATAATATTGAGTGAATGAAGAAGCCTTCTGCCTTTGTACAAAGGCTGGTCATAACTTAGCATAGCAGTTATGCTTATTGACCATGAGATGTCTTCAAGCTAAGATGCTTGGGATTTGTTATGTGAGCAGACCATTTGCATTCATGGTGCAAATATTAAATTAACAATAAATGATTGAAAAGTAATTAATTATAAACTCCTCATTACATACCTTATTTACTCTACTGAAGCTGTGTGCCTTTGTTTTTTTTGAGCCAGAAGCACTTTGTGAGCCATATGTGATATGGTATTGCCCAATTGCCACTTTGCACTTGCACATATAAAAAAAAACTGATGTATGTAACTATTTTGAGTCCAACAACAAATATATTGGTGCAGTATAGGCATGTTTTCCATAGCTTCAGTTGAAGTTGTTCTTATTTTTCACAGAATGTTTATTTTATTTGAAAATAGTTGCCACATTTATCATTATTAAAGTATCCAGTGGGGCATCACAATACAAATAACCATAATATGTTAAGTCCACAACCACATATATCGGTAAAGATTTAATATCGTTATTAGATTGTTGGTGTTGGACAATATCCGGTTATCGGTTAAAAAGTTATTATCGGACAACTATACTTGCAATTTGTTTAAAGTTTAAAGTGGCATTAAAAATTATTGAATGAGATTTGCTGATACCTGTAGAAACCTTACACTACTTTCTGGCTCATTGACACTCCTTTTGACTATTTCTTTTAGGTAAAATTGAAAATAAGTTACTCAGACTTGTAACTGGAGCCCAATCCATTCCTGAAGAGGTCTTTTTTTCTAGGGTGTGTCGATTAGCCTTTATCCGTCTACTTGTCTCATTAAAATCCACAGTATGCTTCTTAAAAGGATGATGATTACAGGTAAACTTTATTCACATTATTCACGCTTAATAAAATGCATACCCCTCATCTGACACAATGGGGTTGAAAAGAAACTCTAAGAGGTTTCTCATCACCGCAGGTTTTCCATTTTTAACCCGACGACATGAAAAATGCAAGCTGATCCTGGGAGTTATTCAGCATAATTCTGAAGCACCACTATATATATTCTTGTCACGCTTTGGCTTCCTGCTGGTTCTAACCATTGGAGATAAGCATAAATATGCAGCTGACTGAGTTCTTGCAATTAGATCTCATAACTCCATTTCAGCCCTTAAACCCAAAATCAGCCTTCGCAGTCAAATGAAATGAATCATTCATACATTGTGAATTCAAACAAGATTGAACACATTGATAAGATGCTGGATTTATTACCTTACATATTGGATTTTTTTTCCCCACGTGGCAGGTATCTGATTCATAACTAACTTCATCTTTTACACTGGAGACTCAGCTAGGTATTTTAATATTTTTTCAGAATGAATAAAATTAATATTCTTAATAATATCTAGGGAGGATGATATGAACACAAATCACATACAATATTGTTATATTCCATCAAGTATGGTTCTGCAGCAGTAATACAAAAAAATGTTAAGTAAAGTAAAAAGTAAGTTTCATTCCAAATAACAAATGCCTAATTTTCACATTAGTTTTTTTTTTTTTTTTTTTTTTTTTTTTTTTTTTGAGAATAAGAGAAAATTATGGGTATTATTCAAGAGTATTCCTCCCGTTAAGTTCGTATGACTGCATGCGCATATTGCTCAATGTACATTTTTTAAGAACAACTAATAAAGAGTTCACAATGAAAATATAAACAATAAAAATAATAATAAAAATCCTTCCAGACAAAATCACAAATTCTGGTTATGAATTATTGTCTAACCTAAGAAGAAATTAACTATTAAATGCCGTACTACAGGGGTAGGACAAAATAATGGAAACACCTAACATTTTGGCATCATAATCATTGAACATAATTGTTAAAGAATGGCATGAGGAACATTATAATGAAGTTCAGCATCTAATATGGCCGGCACAATCCCCAGACCTCAACATCATTGAGCATTTATGGTCAGTTTTAGAGATTCCATTAAGAGGTTGATTTTTCCACCACCATCGTCTCTAAACGAGTTACAGGGTATTCTAACTGAAGATTGCTTTAAAATTCCTTTGGAATCAATTCACAAGTTGTATGAATCAATACCTCGGAGTATCGAGGCTGTAACTGCCACAAAAGGCAGACCGCCACCATATTAAATTAGTTTTTGTTGATTTGATATTTTGTCCAACCCCTGTAAGTAATTTAAAAATGTTTTTTTTTTAAACAAGAACTGTTAGTTAAAACAAAGAAAAATTGTGGGCACACTACATTAAAACATTATAACATCAATTTGAATTTGACTTAAAAAGAGTATTATAAGGTTATGATGATAGTTCATGAATTATGAGGATATTAACTGAATTTCTATTTAATTTTTTAGTTCAAATAATGCCTGTTTTTTTAAGCTCACATTTTTCTAACAAGTGTTACGCTGCCTTTAATTGTCTTTAATACTCCGTTGTGAAATACTGTACTATCAAATCTTTGAAAATTGTCAACATTTAAGTCTTCGATTAGATTTTAGCATTCGATTTGACCTAGAATGTCATCGAAAAAGTGAGTTTGAACGATTTAAATGCACATTACATAGAAGAGATATTGGTGAATGCTGTCACCGTCAACTGTTTTAATGGTGTTCTACGCAGGAAACGCCTTTCGTGCTCAGAGTCACTTTACATGGAGGGTGACGCCAGTCCTCCTTTGGGTGCACGGCGACGATTTTCAGCATTGATGGACACGCATCGCTTTGCTTCCCCCATTGAGGGTGAACCTGAGTTTTCATCAAGACCAGCCCCCATCAGGGTCCGGGGAACTTCCCTAGACGGCACCGGTATTCCATCAACACATCACGGGGAGCCGAGGAACAGTTTAAAAGAGATTAACGGAGCAGGTGGGTACTAGGATGACTCTTTTATCAACTTGTAATTCCATTTTCAAACACTTTCAATGTCAATTTTTACAGACAAGTCACCTAAGCAAGGAGATACACCTGGAGTTGTGAGCATTAACACGTTAGGTCCAGCAACTGCAGCAGTCGGTCGCGATGTAATGACCCCGCTTTATGACCCTCTTGGGGCCCGGGCCACCAATGACCTGGTCCTCCGGAGGACGCGTCACTCGCATTTGTCTGGAGATGGGGAGAAACGAAACTCCAGAGCTGGCAACAAAGTCATCAAATCTGCCTCGGCCACAGCCCTGTCTGTCATCATACCGTCTGGTGAGAATGATGGGAAACTGAAGTGTCTATCTGATGGGTGCATTTAATTGTACAGCACCAGACAGCTATTTGGTCTTGAGTACGTCTTTAAAGGTGCACACCCTTAATATAAAACAATAATCTACATAAATATTGCACATGATCTGCTCCAATAACTCTTTGAAATCCATGTTACACAAAAATACTAGGACTGTCAAACGATTAAATTTTTTAATCGAGTTAATCACAGCTTAAAAATTAATTAATCGTAATTAATTGCAATTCATCTCTAAAATATGCCATATTTTTCTGTAAATTATTGTTGGAAAGGAAAGATAAGACACAAGACGGACATAAACATTCAGCATACTGTACATAAGTACTGTATTTGTTTATTATAACTATGAATCCACAAGATGGCATTAACATTATTAACATTTATGTGTATTTTGCATAGCTATTTGATTGGGAATGCCAGTTCTCTTTGCATTAAACGCTTTTCTTTTTGTGAACATTATTTTTTTTTTAGAGATAGGAATATTATTTTTGTTGTGCCTTCACTAAATGATACTGTAGCGACTTAACTGTTCGGCCCAAATGCATGAATGGAAGTTGGGCAACCATGACTGTTAGTAGTGGCTGCTTAAGCCAGTAAAAGGCGCGCTCTAATGAACGCCTGTGTTGACTCATTTCTCTGCCTTTTCGGTTTCAATGTGCTAAAACGGTGTCATTGTAAAGTATCTGAAGCAACGCATGAACAGGTCATTCCGTCCATGCATTAATTGCGTCGAATATTTTAACGTGATTAATAAAAAAAATTAATTACCGCCTGTTAACGCGATAAATTTGACAGACCTAAAAAATAAACGCTGTATGACAGTGGGTCTCCACTTTTTCCACCTACAAAAAATCCTTAATTTTAGAGTGCCGTAGTAGTGTTCTAAATAAAAAAATAAATAAAAGTAGATTGAATGTTCCTCATGCAATTCTTTTACAATTATGTTTAATAATTATGGTCAGAGGTGGGTAGTAACTTGTTACATGTACTCCTTTACATTTACCTGAGTACCTTTTAGAGAAAAATGTAGATTTGTGGCTACTCTTGCTCCAGTACTTTGGGCTACACAAGAGTCGTTACATTTTTCCTCTTTATTCTACATATTAAAGTTTTTTTTTTTTGCCAGCGATGCCAAGAGTAACTCTACCACTTTCACCAATTGGATGCAAGCTTGCCGCTCTGTAATCACGCCAGCCTGTTCAATCACGTGGCGCCTTTAAAGCACCGTAAAAAAATGAAGTATTTGACGTAGAGCGCTGCCCTCAACAACTCGAAAGCGTGGATTTAAACCGCTCTCCCAGTTTTTATTTGGCGCCGATTGACCACGAAAAATGATATGATCCTTTTGATTTTATAATAGTAACTATGAAGGAACTATTCATTATTCAAACTAGGAACTATTTTCTCCACTAGAGGGCACTCATGCTCTTTGGACAAATAATGCTTCATTTCTGGCATTTTTTTTCTCCTCTGGCCGGAATTCAAAGATTTTTTCTTTCTTTGGTTTGATGTGTTTTTTGTAATGAGTTGTTGTAGTTCCAATGGCATTTCTTCATGTTTGTTCATTTTATTGATGCCAATGTACTTGGATTCCATTGACGCTTATGTAAGTTGATACCATTGACGTCCATGGACGTCCAAAATTTTTCCCATTCATTTTCAATGGGAATTTTTTTTTTTTTCCCAAATCAACAGAAAATGACTACATATCAATAGGACGTGTCCCCCAAACTTCCCCGATTCCATTAACAATTATGGAGGGTGCTGCCATTGACGGACATGGACGTCCAATTCTCCCAATCTTTTCTAATGGCTTTAACTTTGTTTAGTGCCAATGACTGGCATTATGGTCCATTCTATTGATAGACCTGAGTGGGGCTAAGATTTGTATCTCCACAGAGGAAAGACCAAGGTGTGTAATTTCTCCCGAAATTGCAGTTTCTAGTTGTACAGTAACATTATAACAAAAGTTCTTTGTCTTGAGAAACAAAATACCATTGTTTAAAAAAAAAAAAAATGTAAGCAGTTTCTCACAATGTTATTCATTATTGAGTATTCTTTTCACCAAATACTTTTATACTTGTACTAGAGTACATTTTTTGGATGACTACTGTTACTTTTACTGGAGTAATAATATTTTGAAGTAACGCTACTTTTACTTGAGTAAAATTTTTGGCTACTCTACCCACCTCTGGTCCATGACTAAATTGTAGGTGTTTCCACTACTTTGTCCAACCCCTGTATATTTCTTAGTCTTGTTAGGCACTGTCAAATAACACAGTTTGTTAACAATCACTGCTTGTATTTATAATAAGTTAAAAAAAAAAAAAAAAAAAAAGTGAAAGAAAAATGTACCTGAATAAATGTTGAAAAACAAGTTTGAAGGGACTACAACCACCCAGTGGAACCAATTCGAGCTAATAATTTTTGTTTTAATTAGTTAATCCACCCTGAGACAAAAAAAATGAAAAATCGGATTCTAGGATCGATGTTCATACATCCTTAGACTGCGCCCACCAAATTGTATTCCCATCTGTCCACAAATAACAGAGAAGTAGCAGTTAGTGTTCCCATCTTCAACATTAGAAGAACAAAAACAACAAAGTATACACTATATTGCCAGCCATAACAATGAAATGTTGTTCCTTTAAATGACAGTAGAAACATAATTCACCTGATGCTTACTCTCTATCTTCTCTAGTGGACCAGCATGGTGGCTTCTCTCCATTGGCTAGCCCCATGTCCCCCCACTCATTCTCCTCCAATCCCTCCTCCCGTGACTCTTCGCCCAGTCGAGACTTCTTCCCAACTGTCAGTGTGCTGCGCTCGCCCATCACCATCCATCGCTCCGGCAAGAAATACGGTTTCACCCTCAGGGCCATCAGAGTGTATATAGGAGACAGCGATATCTACAGCGTGCATCATATAGTCTGGGTAAGAAATTGGTTGTCCCTGCTTAGATAATGTGATGTTTTTGACTCTCTTCTGAAGCCCAATGTACAATGGTATGAAAAAGTATCTGAACCTTTTGGAATTTCTCACATTTCTTCATAAAATCACCATCAAATATGATCTGATCTGTGTCAAAAATCACACAGATGAAAACATTGTCCGCTTTAACCAAAACAACTCAAACATTTATAGGTTTTCATATTTTGATGAGGATAGCATGCAAACAACGACATAAGGGGGGAAAATAAGTAAGTGAACCCTCTGCCTAAGGAGACATAAAGAGCAATTGAAACTTTTTTACCAAACATTTTAAGTCAGGTGTGTTCCCAATCACTGATGACTGGTTTAAAGCTGCCCTGCCCACTATAAATATCACACCGGCTAAGAATTGTCTTGATGAGAAGTATTGTCTGATGTGCATCATGGCTCAGTCAACAGAGCTGTCTGAAGACCTGCGATCAAGGATTGTTGATTTGTATTAAGCTGGGAAAGGATACAAAATAATCTCTAAAGGTCTGGATGTTCATCAATCGACAGTCAGAGAGGTTGTCTACAAATGGAGAGTTTGGCACTGTTGCTTCTGTCCTAAGGAGTGGGCGTCCACCAAAGTTGACGCCAAGAGTTCAGCGCAGAATACTAAGAGAGGTAAAAAAGAGCCCTAGAGTGTCTGCTGAAGACTTAAAGCAATCACTTGCAGAGTCCAATATCTCTGTGCACACATCAACGACATGTAAAACAATGGCCAAGAATTGTGTTCATAGGAAGACTCCACGGAGGAAGACATTGCTGTCTAAAAAAAAAAACAATGTCGCTCGTTTAATGTTCACAAAAAGGCACTTGGACACGCCACAGAAGTTTTGGCAAAACATTTTGTGGACTCATGAAACCAAAGTTGAATTGTTTGGGAGTAACACACAACGTCATGTGTGGAGGTATGAATGGAACAGCTCACCAACATCAACACCTCATCCCAACCGTGAAGCATGGTGGAGGGAGCATCACGATTTGGGGCTGTTTTGCTTCCTCAGGGTCTGGACAACTTGCAATCATTAATGGAAGAATGAATTCAAAAGTTTATCAGGATGTTTTGCAGGAAAATCTGAGGCTGTCTATCGGACAGTTGAAGCTACAAAAAGGATGGCTTCTGCAACAAGACAATGATCCGAAACACAGAACTAAATCAACTTCAGAATGATTTCACAAGAACAAAATACACGTTTTGGAGTGGCCAAGTCAAAGTCCAGACATGACCCCCATTAGGATGCTGTGGCATGACCTAAAGACATATTCATGCCAGACATCCCAGGAATCTGACTGAACTACAGCAGTTTTGTAGAGTGGGCAAGATTAGTCCTGATCGATGTGCCAGACTGATCTGCAGCTACAGGAAGCGTCTGGCTGGTTATTGCTGCCAAAGGGGGGCCAAAAATATATTAAATGAGATGGTTTACTTACTTATTTTTCCCCCTTCTGTCATTGTTTGCATACTATCCTCATTAAAATATGAAAACCTAAAAATGTTTGGGTGGTTTTAGTTAAAGCAGACACTGTTTTTGTCATCTGTGTGATTTTGACAAAGATCATGTCACATTTGATGGTGATCTTATGCAGAAATGTGAGAAATTCCAAAAGTTCAGATACTTTTTCTTACCTTTGTAGCAATCTAATGTATAGTTAAACTATGTCATTAATTATCAGCCACCGTTGACAGCAATAGACATCCAATCCCTTTTGACTAAGAGTTCTAGAAGGATCAAATGATCGCTGCCAGGCCTCCCAGTCAAAATTGATTGGACCCTGTGAATGAATTGACATAAAAAAGAAACTACTTTTGAGTAAGACAATATTTGGCCTACCATCATTTTTGTTTTTCTTAGAAGAAACCATTTTTAAGTTTACTTTCTGCCTTTTAATACAAATATAAATCATATACAGTGTTTATCATTTGTATCAGATAGGGAAAAGCCATTATTTTATTAGGAAAATTAAAGTATTTTACATATTCTTGTTTTACTCTATGAATAACCTGGCACATCTGTCTGTTTTAATACTTAAATCAGGCCCTTGAGCATCCATCCATTCATTTTCTCCCAATCAATTCTAATATCAAATTCTGTTGAATCTTACACCAGTACAAATCAGACCAAAAATGCATTTACATTGAGCATTTTAGCAACTGATTAGTCCTTATTCTGACTGCTGTATTGTCACAGCATGTGGAGGAAGGTGGTCCAGCCCAAGAAGCTGGTCTCTGTGCAGGCGACCTTATCACTCATGTGAATGGTGAGCCGGTCCATGGTCTAGTCCACACTGAGGTGGTCGAGCTTATCCTCAAGGTGGGAATCAATTTGTTTACTTGTTGTTGTTATCATCCTAACTCCGAGGTTTCAGCATCAGTCTATAAATCATACACTGGTTGTAATCCACGTAGAGCGGCAACAAGGTGACAGTGACAACCACGCCATTCGAGAACACCTCCATTAAAGTGGGCCCAGCACGCAAGGCAAGTTATAAGTGTAAGATGGCCAGAAGACACAAGAGGACCATGGGCAAAGATGGCCAGGACAGGTATGACATACCAGATTATTGCTGTAATACTGTATTCAATGACACATATACGTATATGGTTCTGACCTGTTTATCCTTTGTTTTTTCATGGTAAATTCCACATATAAAATACTTTACGAAGCAAACACTTCATCTACTGCTCAGATCCAATACAAGAGTGTTATTGATCATTTACACTGAGAAGTTTGCTAGATGCCCCCTCCCCCAATAAAATCAATAATACGCTGATATTAAAAACACCACTCAGTATGACATTTCCGCTCCACTGTAAACTATCATATAATAGTCCAAATGGAGCTGTCTGTGTAAAGGCACCATTTTTAATTCTGGCATTTTATTTTTTTAAAAAATCTAAGCATGTTGTACAGTATACTTTGTCAGTGTTAATGTGTATACATAGTTGAAATTTATTACTGTTCTTTTACTGTAGTTAACCTACAATCACTGAGTCCAACAACAATGAACAAATTTGTTACAGTAATGTAATACAGTATTGACTGGCTACCGCTCTGGTGTGTAATCTGTCTTTTGCTAATAATAAGCTGTGATAGGCTCCAGCTCCCTGCAGCATTAAACAGGATAATCAGTGTGAATAAATGGAGGTGAATTTAGCGTATTACAACTACAATACAAATATATATTAAATGTCTGCATTTGAAATATGTAGCATTTACTGGCAATATATAAACAGAAAAAGTGGACATGATCTGTTTTATTATAAAACTGTATTTGTGTTGCTCCTTCCAGCCACAAGATTCTTGAATGTCAAGTGTTTGAATCTGAAGTATTTTGTTTTATTAATTGTTTGCATTGTTTGCAAGTAAATGAATGACCACATGAAATGGCTGACTATACTTTGTGTCAAATTCCTCTGATGCCCCCCACCCCCCAAAAAAAGTAATACTGCTCTTATTTTACAATTCACAGTAAGAAGCGGAGCTCTCTGTTCCGAAAGATCACGAAGCAGTCCAATCTACTCCACACAAGCCGGAGTTTATCCTCTTTGAATCGCTCGCTGTCTTCCAGTGAGAGTCTTCCCGGGTCACCTACTCATAGCCTCTCCGCCCGGTCTCCGACTCAGGGGTACCGTTCCTCTGCTGAGCCATCATACCTGGGTAGGATTTTAGAACATGGCGAATCCCTGACTATTCACCCTTTGCAAATTCACCTGTTCTTTTATTTATTATGGAAACTAACTTTAGTTTTTTTGTTGAAAAATTGCTAACAAACTGTTGCCGTATTTTTCGGACTACAAGTCGCACCAGCCATAAAATGCCCAACGAAGAGGTAAAAAACATATATAGGTCGCACCGGCGTATACGTCACATTTTGGGGGGAAATTTACTTGATAAAATCCAACACATAGAACAGATATGTCATCTTGAAAGGAAATTTAATATAAAAATACAATAGAGAACAACATGCTGAATAAGTGTACAGTATGATGTTACATGATGCATGAACAACGAAATGCGAATATACTGTCCTCATCAGGACGCTACGGCTCGGTCCTGGCTATACAGCGAGCTAAACTCCCAAATGACGATGCTGGACGTCCGTATAATTTGCTGAATCAATTTCGTCCTCGATACCAAACAGGTTCGCATCAACGTAAATAAATGATAATTAGGTGTTATTACAGCAATGACACAAACGGTTAGCATGCGTTCGCTAGCATTAGCACATCGTTCAAACAACCACACAACTGGCTCTAAGTGTCCGATCGCGGGTAGAAAACACACAACAACAACAGAAAAGATGATAAACACAGGCGTTGCCTCTGTAGAGATATTTTACAAGCATAAACAATGAACGTAGGTTCGCAGCTGTCAGTCTTTTTCTGGCGTGTGAGCGCTCGTCTTCACGTAAACAAGTGCGAGTGCGAAGCGCCACAAACTAAAAGCATGCATTTCAATATAAAAAAGTCAATAATACAATTGAACACACATTGCCAAAGGCAGAACCCGAACGTGGCCATAGCTATTAAGAGTTATTCAGATAACTATAGCCTAAAGAACATGCTAACAAGTTTACCAAACCATCAGTGTCACTCCAAAACACCAAAATAACATGTGAAATGATATCATAATGTGTTAATAATTTCACACATAAGTCGCTCCTGAGTATAAGTCGCACCCCCAGCCAAACTATGAAAAAAACTGTGACTTATAGTCCGAAAAATACGGTACTACATACAGTAACTATAGCCTACACAACACAACGCTACTTGTTTACCAAACTCTGTCTTTATCTAAAACCAAATCCATAAAAGTCTTCAATATGACTTCTGAACAACTTTGCCAACTCTGTAAGTTGAAGGCACACCTAGAGCACCTTTTACGCAGGTTTCAGTCTGAAGAAGAAAAAAAAAACATGTCGCACCTGAGTATAAGTCGCAGGCCTGGATAAACAATGAAAAAAAAAAAGTGCGACTTGTTGTATGGAATATACGGTAATAAGAAAACTCAATCACATCATTCACTATCAGCGTTTTTGTATTGCTAAGAGATTTTTTTCTCATAGGTGCTTCATCTCAAAGCAGCTCACCAGCCTCCAGCACTCCAAACTCTCCTGCTCCCTCCCAGCACATGAGGCCTAGTTCCCTCCACGGCCTCTCCCCCAAACTCCACCGCCAGTACCGCTCTGCCCGTTGCAAGTCTGCCGGCAACATTCCCTTATCCCCCTTGGCCCACACCCCGTCTCCTACCCAGTCCTCACCTCCTCCCTTACCGGGCCATACAGTGGGAAGCTCCAACACCACTCAGTCCTTCCCTGTCAAGCTCCACTCTTCGCCCCCCGTGGTACGTCCCAGACCGAAGAGCGCAGAACCCCCGCGCTCGCCCCTGCTGAAGCGCGTACAATCGGCAGAGAAGCTGGGCTCGCCTTTGACGCAGTCCAGTGCAACAGGAGGACTCGGTGGTCCGTTGAGGAAGCACAGCCTTGAAGTGCAGCATTCTGAGTACCGCAAGGATGCCTTCCTGTGTGAATTGGGCCTCCAGAGTCTGCTGGAAACAGATGGGGAGAGTTTGCCTCCTAATCCTCCACCCCTGCCGAGCTCCTCGTCCTCCACAGCCTCAGAGACTCGTGTTCTGAAGCCCGTGAGGAGATTAGGCAGGCAAGAGTCACCGCTCAGTAGGGAGACGCTGCTCGCTGGCAGAGAGAGGGAAGAAAAAGAAAGGGGAAGGGAGCGAGAGAGGGACACCGGAAGCGAGTCGGTCCTGGAGAGACTGAGCCGGGTTGAAGCAGCGGCACTCCAGATGTCCTTAGCAAGAAGACAACAAACAGAGCCCTTGAGTTCAAGAGCTAGTGGGGAAACTACAACTACAAGCAACAGTACCAAAACAGTAGAAGGTATAGATGCGCACAAGGGCTCTGAAAAGATCACCCAGCGCCCAACTCCCAAGCAACTAGACCTCAAGGCAGCCAAAAGTTTGCTATTTGGTTGCAAATCGCCTCAAGAGCACCTTGCAAGGGAACCAAAGCGGGAAGGAGAAACTAATAACGGTCCTTGTGTACGAAAGAACTCTGCTGCTACTCCTGACAAAATCATCAACACTGCACTGATGGGTAGTCCACTCACATTGCGGAAAGCCTTTAAACCGTCAGGTATGGGAGACAGTTTAAGAAAATCCGAGAGTGGTGACTCAAGGACTTCAGATCTGAGCTCAAAGAGCCCCAAATTGCCAGCTCGTATACTCGCCCCTGCGGTCCCACCACACGGTCCGCAACTGAGTCTTGGCAAAGTCAGACAGGGTCTGGGGCCCGTCAACTGCTATCGTGGAACTCTGGACTGGGATGACAAATGTCGCCTCGAGGTTCTGGAGGAGCATTCGCCCTCTCCCTCGCCATCCCCGACCGCGGTCACGCCCTCCCTCTGTGGACCGTCACTGTGTAAGTCACGGCCCGTCTCTCCCGGTGACAAGACGAGCTTCGTCAGCCAGCTGACTACCGTGGCCAAGAACGTGCTGGGCCCAATCAAGCTGGGATCCCAGGAGGGCTCCAGGAGCAAAGAGCAACAGACCAAGGCGGCAGACGACAAGCAGCCAGCCACAGCGGGAAGATCTGACCTCACAGGAGGTAGTCGAGGACCAGTGGCCACGGTGACGCATAGCCCTGCAAGTTCATCCATAGAAAAGGCACACCAACCAAAATGTGATCCCCTGGCGGAACTGAAACCACAGACTTAATTGCCTTCATCGGAAGAACAATGCATTACAAGTCAAGCACTTAGAACGTTGTACATTCCAGTTTTAGATATTATCAAATCTTATTTATTGATTCCAATCATTGACTGATTCTACCTTCAACCTGGATGAAAAATCCGCTATAAAAGGTGCATTAACTTTTGATTATTTTAATAAGAAGATTCTTAATGTATCGTGGAACACTTTATCAGATGTTTATGTGTGAGTCCACGTGGATGCATGTCTTATGGTATGTACCGTACATGTAAAGTAGGCATAAGACGGTTGAAAAGTGCTTTAGTCATCAAAACTGTGAAGACCAAATTCAGTGGCTCTGTTTAGTTGTAAACTGTGGCACAGTTACACAATTACATCGAACAACACACGGTGAATCCGCAGTGCGATGATTGCGCTTGTTTATTCTCCATGTGGCAGTTTATTTTCGCCCAGTGGATGGCGATGTCAGAGGGTGTCACGTCTCGCTTGCGTGCGTGAAAGTGGGCCTATATTGGTGGTTCTGGTGCTGACAGAGCTAAGGCTCAGCGCTTATCTCCTCCTCGCAGGAAGGCCACCGCCGCCCTTCTCCCTCCCCTATGATTGAAGCCTTCCCTCTCTTGCACATACATTCGCATTGCCACTGGAGGCAGCCATGTCAGCAGCTGATATTAATGCATTTTAATCCACAACCCTGCGCTCTATGAAATGTATTTGCCTGAAATAGAGCCAAGGTGTACACACAGCGCTCAACACAGTTGATTCAGCAATGACAAACAAATGGAAATAAAACAATAGGTCACCAATTGTATTAGCTTTGTTGCTCCTGCTGAATACAAACAAATTGCTTCTGCTTGTGTTTGAGGGCATGCTCACAATAGGCAATCTGTAACATGCTCAAACACGCCAAGCGATTTCCCTCTGCCAAACCATGTCGAATGTGCTGGAGCACAGTGAAGTTCACAGTAGTATGATAAAACTGACCCAGCGTGAATATGCATCAAGGCAGGGTGCACTTTCTCTTGCAACCAATATAATCAAATGACATAGTTCCTCCAGCCAGTTTTTAAAGTGCATTATCATATTAAACTATATTAAGGCAATACTTACAGTAAATACTAAACTGAAAGCCAAATGTAACTTTTAAGAAAAACTCATTTTAAAAATAATGCATTTTATCATTGAACCAGAACAAATTTCAACAAATATTGTTTGACATGTAGTATTTCAAATATACATCAAGCCGTCTAAAGTACAGTGATCCCTCGCTTACATCGCGCTTCAAACTTCACACCCTCGGTCAATCGCGGATTTTTTTTTTCCAATTTAAAAATAAATCAATAAATACAGATGAGTTTTCCGGAGATCACAGTCTCACTCTCACTTCCTCCCTCTCCCTGCTCTTTGTTGGTCAGGCAGTGCATTGGAGTTGCTTATTAAAGTTAACGATGATTGACAGAAGTTTGGGTTTAATCTTGCCAGAGACACGAACTTCAAAGCGCCGGATGCATCAGTCATCGTTTAACCTGTAAACAGTTGCTGTGGCAACTCATTGTGTTTAATAAAGCAGCTTGAGCGGATTTGAGTACACTCACTCAATGAAGCATTTAATAAAGCCAAGCATTTTTGTACTTTATTCTTGTTTAAAAATAATTCGGTGGGACAGTAACATGTTTAAAAGTTATCATAATTATTACATTTAAAGTGCTTAAAAAAACATTTATTAATGTATTTTATATATATATATATATATATATATATATATATATATATATATACAGTATATCAAACTTTTAATTATACTTTGGGGGGAAAAAGTATGTTTTATATGTATCTCTTTCCAATGCTAAATATGAATAAATACATTGAACACAATGTGGGGGGGTGCTACATGGCGGTTTTTCACTTATCGTTGCGGGTTCTGGTCCCCATTAACTGCGAAAAACGAGGGATCACTGTATAAGGGACAGACGACACCTAGTATAAATTACCATTTTGTGAAAGATGGTTGCTCAAAGTATTAAAGTAAGCAAATCGAGAAGACCCCTTTGACCCCTGATAATGGAGAAAATTTTTGTTTAAACACAGAAAAATAGCACTGCTTACAAGTGCTGCCAAAAGGTGTTGTCTGCTCCTTTAAAGGGGAAGTTCAGAATTGTTGACATTAAGCTAAATTTTCGAGTTAGCAGGGGATTAATTAGTTGGTAAGAGTTTATTTCAACCAATTCTGTGCAGTTGGTTAGTTATTTGTTAGTTTTAGGGCTCCGGAGTGGTTAAGCTAGCGCGAGTCAATGAGCCCGTCCTAGCACGCCAATATAAAACAACATATGCAGGCATGAAAATCATCGATGACACATGCAATCAATATTTTTGGCTATGTTTTCAGGATGATGTTATTAAAACTTACCATTGCAGGTCAATAACTGGTATGAACAGCAACATTTGTAATCCAGTAGCTCTGTAGGTAACAGGCTGCAGAGCGGAGTGATATTTTTTCCCACCGGTGTGTTTATGTTGTAACCAGCAGCAAGTATCCACAGTTTGTATTGTTCCTCGTTCTTCATCGGGAATTTTTGGAAACTCTCATTGCCCATTTCTTCTGTCTGTTTCCACAGCCTCTAAATGCACGTTTCCCTATGTTGCCGTCCTTCAGTCTCCAGACTGATGCGGCATTCGAGGAACGCGAGAAGTCGGAGTTTTCCAAACTGCGACCAGGAAAAATATCATTGGGACGCTACTCAAACTAGGAGGCCCTAGTCACGAAGTCAGAAAAAAAAAAAAAAAAAAAGTACGTCACTTGACAATATGTGCTGCCCGTCGATAAGCAGACCGTCAATAGTAAAACTAAAGAAGGCAGTTTAAAGTCTGGTCTATTTACCTTAGCTGTCGTTTTCCTCCACTATTTTATCACTTATGAGAGGGCAGGTTTGCTGGATGTCAACATGTCTTTTGATGACCAAAATAAAAAACGCTGGGAACGCTTTGAGGTACCGACTGTCGATATCAGAGTGGGATAACCGACTTCCCACCTTCCTCAAAATGCAGAATGAGCACTGGTGGCTGAAGCACTCCTCTTTATTGTGGTCGCATTAAGCATAAAAAAAAAAAAAAATCCCGCAAAAATTAATGAATTACGACTAGGGTTGCCACCTGTCCCTTAAAATAAGGAACAATCAGAAATTGGGAATTAAATGTTGCGTTCCGTATTGGACTAATACGGAATATAAATGAATAGATACATTTCCAGGCATTTTAGGAGTTTTTGGGGATGTCCCTTTTTTCCTCTGCCTGTACAGCTTTGGGCGCGGGGGGCGTCCCGTATTTCTTATTTCTGAAAGGCGGCAACCCTAATTACAGCAGTTTGGTTTGGCATCGTTTTGGCTGCATGCATATTTTCAACAACGATCTACATTTTGAATTTATTTGATTATGTTAGATCTGTTAATAATTTTTGTTTTTTTTGTTTTTTTTTGGGGGGGGGGGGGGGCATGCTAGGAAGGGACCATTGACTTGCTCTAGCTTAGCCACTTCGGAGCCCTGAAATTATTAAATAACGAACAAACTGCACGGAATTTGTTTAAATTAACTCCACCGACTAATTAAACCTCCGCTAACTCAAAGATTAAGCCTAATGTCAAAAATTCTGAACTTCCGCTTTAAGTAAAAAGAAACATGTTTTATTAAAACGGGGAAATGTGATCACAAAGTTAAAAATGCTTATCCTCGTAATGGTGCAACTATTTCATTTTTACTATTCATTTCCTCTCTGTGTGGCCTTTAGATATAACCACAATGACTCAATACACGTCGAATAAACAACAAAGTTGCATTCATGCAGTGTGGTATCATGAAATGAGAACATATAAGACATACTTGGCAGGGAGTGGAAAAGCTTCAGCTTCGGACACCTAATCTAGCATTAGTGTGTTCTTCCTCAATACATGCACATGCACAAAAACGAGCTAATTTGAGCCCAAACAGGGAGAAAGCATGCAGTTAGTTGTGTATGTAGCATAAGGTAATGCTTTTGCGAAAAGGGCTCAGTGGATAACAAAAGGTGGGACGTGTATCAAATAATAGGGTTAAATGTAATAAAAGATATTGTGGTGTAAGGTAGCCCAAATATACATGTTGCTATATAGTGTTTAATGTCAATCGGAACAATGATTGCATTCATCTCCATGTAAGTCATAACAGTAGCTAGTCAGTGTACATTATGCAAACTGTGCGCGTGGCAGTAGGACTAAATGATCTCACTTCGGTTGTGTAGTGCATTTTTTATTACAACTGAACTGCTGAAATCTGATTATTTTTCCAACATGCAAACACACATTTGTTCAAATGGTTGACTTAAAATTTGCTGTTGTTTGACTAAAGCGAAGTTACATTTGGGTAGTGAACCAAATGGGGAGGACACATGAAGGTTACACGTCACTGGGCAGTCATAAAAAAGATTTGTGTGTCTTTTATAAATTGCTGACTGATTTTGATTCACTAATAATTTTGTGACGTTCATAGTTTACTGAAATCCCCCCAGCCCTGGTTTCTAAAAATGGATTACAATAAGGGTTCATACAGTTCATACAGTAATGTGTGTAATGGTGCTGCACTGACTCCTAGTGGTTTCAACATGATTCGATGATATGTGCAATAACTGCAACTATATAATGAAGGACCTCTCGTGGTGTAGAAGTTGTTTGGTAGCTGCAGGTTGGTTTACTTATTGTCTTGAATGGCCAAGTATGAGCAGTATTAAATAAAAACTATTTAGGGTTGAGGTCAAACATTTATATTAAATATACTTTAGGGATGAGGATTTTATATGTTCATATAATTTCAGTCAGTCCCAGCGTAAAATCATTGATGAGACTAACTGCCATGTTATACTGTTATTATTTCCACTTTCAGGCCTTTTCAACAATGGTAGTGTTTACACTAGTGTTACACATTTGAGACTGCAGAGTTATTTGAATGCACTTTATTGAAAGAAAAATAAAGATGTGCGTTACTCTGAGGAAAAATTCCCTTATTGAGTTTGATGATTGACTGAAAACATTCCACTTTTACCTGTTCACTGATAATGTATTTATTTGTATCTTGATTTTTTTATTTTGTTTGTGATAGACACCTGAAGTGCAGTGAGTGGAATAAAATGTGGAGAGTTGTTCCTGAATTTGTAATCTTCTTATGGTGTGTTTAGCAGACATCGCAGTGACATTTGACAATCATAAATGCCATTCGTGCTGATATTATTAGATGCGTTCTGACAGTGAATTTTACAAAACTGGAATTCTTGGGTTCCATCTGTTCCCAATGTTGTAATATTAAATGTAATTTATTCTCACTAAATACAGTGATTACAACAAAAATGTCTCATATGGAAACTCAAGTTATTGATAGTGATTCTCGAAGTGTGGTAAGAGTGTGGAAAGAAAAATCACTGATTTAACTGAAAATTATGCAATGTTAGACTGGCTTCATTTGATTAGGATATTTGTCAATTACAGTTATATTTCATTCTTACAGGATAAATTAGCACTATATTGTATATGCATTGAATCATTTAGAATATGTTCCCCCCAAACCTTGACTTTGGTACAGTTTTTATTTCCATTTTACAAGCTACAAATTTAAATTGAATACTGATTTAGTGCAGATATGCAGTGAATATGAGGTATTACTTTCTCTTTAAACTTTTTGGGATCTGCAAATGCAAAGTTCAACAAATCAGTCAACAGGCACAAATCCACATATCAGTTTTCTAATTTAAGGGGAGCGACTACACCTAGTATTAATAGCATTAATGTGAAAGATGGTCGCTCAATGTATTTAAGCACTATATGTTTAAACAACTGTTGTCAACACAAATTTCTTAGATCTTTGACAATGGAGAAAATAATGTTTAAACAGGAAAAAAAAAAAGACACCTCTCACCAGTGCAGCAATTTTGTGACATCGGTTATACCCATACGCACTGATTGACTCAACCACAGATGCACGTGATAATTGTGGTATGACATCACAAGTAAGTAGGGGTGTGTCTTGCCTCATACCTGGCGATATGATTCATATCACGATTTGATTCGATTAATCCCCATTTAATATTATTACAACATTTGGATATCAATTCAGAAAAAAACTAATCAAAATGGACATAAGTACATTTCTATTAATTTATTCCTGAAACCTCATCCATTACTCAAGTAAATTTTTTTCAAACATAAAACATGTTTGAGCAACATATTGCTTTTGTTACATTTTCTTTTTTAACTGCAAACCTGCTTTAATCCACACCTGCTTAAATGCAGGATTCTAAATACTCCAGGTCTCCGTTATTGCTGTCAAAGCCAAAATGAGCCCAAATTTCAGACTTATAGACACGTCTCTGAGGTACTTCCGCATGTCTGCTCGCAACTTCCGTTTTAGAATCTCTCCTTCCAAAACAACGATGGAGCTGAGGTAACATTACTCCTCAAAATTCCTTAAAAAAGACCATTTGGAAATACCGCATTCATCTGCCATCATCACGACAGGGGAGGACAACATGTTCATGAAGGCAGATGTGGAACCAAGCTCGTGCCACCACAAAGACCGGGTGAACTAGGTGAACTCTGGGAAGAACTCTCCTGCAGGTAGACAAGTAGCCTAAACCACCTCCCTTCACTGGGCAAATGTGAGTCATACGGTACATGAAAATGAAATTTGAAAACAACAAAAAAAAAACATATCTACATACGTGGATTATAAAAGTGTCTGAAAGGAGAATCGCAGAGATATGATTTCACCATGCAGTAGTAGCGATGAGGCGACAAAGGCGACGTTTCCGCGGTTACTTCAGAATATATTCTACGTCACGACTCCAGAGGGCCAATAGGAGACAAATATGATCTTCGTCCAATCACCTCACACGAAGTCTGCATCAGCCAATCGTATTGCGTCAAGGAGAGCCATCAGGAAGTGAGTTCCCTCAAGGAGGAAAATATTTATCGTTTTTTCGGCAAGTCTCAAAAGTCAGTTGGTTTACAATAGACGAAAAAGTATGATATTTATAGAAGCTCTTTTTTGTTGGAAGTTTAGTGAGACATACGGCGAGTCCGGTTAGACCGCTACACGATTTACGCCGAATACGCTAATGCTAATTTCGTCTGTCTTTAGCATAGTACATCAAATTAAATAGTCGGTGAGTGAGGAGGAAAATCACCAAAATGACCCTACATACTACTGATCGAGCAGTCTAACAGGTATGTACAAACATAGACAAGTTCAAGTCAACTGCTTGTGCGTGTGTGTGTTTAAATGTGTGTTCATGTTAAATGAGTCGATATTTAAGCTGTAAATATGTGTTGCCTGACAACATAATGATTGCCTATTTGGATTATTTCTGTGTTAAAATGTAGCAGTGACTCTTAAATTAGTTATAAAATTTTATTTGAATTGATGAAGATTGGTGGGAAACAGTCTTGTCTGAAGTCAAATGACAGTCTCGTGGTGCCTTCTTATACTCTCATTTTTTATGTTCCTTATTGGGTGGGGGAAGTCAGTTACTTTACAGAGTTCCCATTGTTGTGCAATTTTGTAACTCCAAGACAGATGATTTGAGGTTGCATTGAAACTTGATTCTGCACCCATTCACACTTTTTCTTCCAAGTGGCATTAATAGCGCGGTCAACAATACTATAGTGTAGAATGCTTATGTAAGTAGTATGTAATAAACCACTGCACCTCAATTGTTGTGTCGTATCTGCTTGTAGCGATAAAGTCATTTTATATTAATGTGCAACTGACTGGCGCAAAAATAACACAGTACATGCTGCCAGCTACAGTGGTATGAAAAAGTATCCGAACCTTTTGGAATTTCCCACGTTTATGCATAAAATCACAATCAAATGTGATCTGATCTTTGTCAAAATCACACAGATGAAAAAACAGTGTCTGCTTTAATTGAAACCACCCAAACATTTATAGGTTTTCACATTTAATGAGGATAGCATGCAAACAATGACAGAAGGGGAAAAAAATAAATAAGTGAACACTCTGGCTAAGGAGACCTAAAGAGCAATTGAAACAACTTTTACCAAACAATTTATGTCAGGTGTGGTCCCAATCACTGATGAGAGGTTTAAAACTGCCCTGCCCACTATAAAACACACACCTGGTAAGAATTGTCTCGATGAGAAGCATTGTCTGATGTGCGTCATGGCTCGGTCAAAAGAGCGGTCAGAAGATCTGCGATCAAGGATTGTTGATTTGTATAAATCTGAGAAAGGATACAAAACCATCTCTAAAAGTCTGGATGTTCATCAATCAACAGTCAGAGAAGTTGTCTACAAATGGAGAGAGTTTGGCACTATTGGTACTATGCCAAGGAGTGGCCGTTCACCAAAGATGACGCCAATAGTTCAGCGCAGAATACTCAGAGGTAAAAAAGAACCCTAGAGTGTCTTACAGAAATCACTGGCACAGTCCAATATCTATGTGCGCACATCGACTATATGTAAAACTATGGCCAAGAATGGTGTTCATGGGAGGACTCCACGGAGGAAGCCACTGTTGTCTAAAAAAACATTGTTGCTCGTTTAATGTTTGCAAAAAGGCACTTGGACACTCCTCATAAGTTCTGGCAAAATATTTTGTGGACTGATGAAACCAAAGTTTAATTGTTTGGGAGTAACACACACTGTCACGTGTGGAGGTAAAATGGAACAGCTCACCAACATCAACACCTCATCCCCACCGTGAAGCATGGTGGAGGCAGCATCATGATTTGGAGCTGTTTTGCTACCTCAAGGCCTGGACAACTTGCAATCATTAATGGAAGAATGAATTCAAAAGTTTATCAGGATATTTTGCAGAAATCCTGATGCCATCTGTCAGACAGTTGAAGCAAAAAGAGGATGGATGCTGAAACAAGACTATAGTCCAAAACACAGAAGTAAATCAACTTCAGAATGGTTTTAGAAGAACAAAATATACGCTCTGGAGTGACCAAGTCAAAGTCCGACTTGAACCCCATTGAGATGCCCTGTCATGAACTAAAGACATTGATTCATGCCAGACATCGCAGGAATCAGACTGAATTACAGTAGTTTTGTAGAGAAGACTGGGCCAAGATTAGTCCTGATCGATGTGCCAGACTGATCTCCAGCTACAGGAAGCGTCTGGTTGAAGTTATTGCTGCCAAAGGGGGTGCCACAAAATATGAAATGTGATAGTCAACTTACTTATTTTCCCTGTTCTGTCATTGTTTGCATACTATCCTCATTAAAATATGAAAACCTATAAATGTTTGGGTGGTTTTAGTTAAAGCAGACACTGTTTTTTAAACTGTGTGATTTTGACATACATACATTTGATGGTAATTTTATGCACAAATGTGAGAAAGTCCAAAAGGTTCAGATACTTCTTTATACCACTGTATAGTCATAAGAAAATACAAGTAACTTTTTCAAAACCGCCCTAAATGAGCTAACTAAGAATGAAGCGTTATTCATGTCTATATTTTGATGAGTGGTCATTACAACTGTAAGAAAATTAAACTTGAAAACGATATATTATGAAATAAAAAATCCACTCGGTTGAGTTACTATTGTTGCTTCACATTCAAAAGCCCATGGGTTTATGAATCCCTTGTACTTGTAATAGTTAACAGTTCCTTGAACCCGCTTTGTCTTTTCTACCTCCCAGTTGTTCTGTGTTGCAATGAAGCGCTCCAGAGTCCAGCTCTGACCCCTCTGGGCCATGAACTCTGTTTCCCCCAACGCGGTGCATTACACGGGCGGCGCAATGCACAGTGAGCTAGTGGAGGGCCGGAGGCAGCAGTCCCCGGCGCAGCAGGGTGGTCTTGGACTTAGACCTCCCCAGAGTCCAGATCCCAGCAAAGAAGCGAGTGGAGAGCCCGAGGAGCTGGATAAACTCAAAGCCAAATTAATGACAGCATGGAACAACGTCAAATATGGTTAGTCAAAAATGGGATCTGCTATATATGTACATTATGTTGTCTTTAGGACATGCTAGATGGTGAATACTGTTAAGATGGACAGATTTATTGTGTTTAGCAACTTATGTAAACCTCTTTTTGTTTAGGATGGACTGTGAAATCAAAGACGACCTTCAATAAGATTTCACCAGTCACTGTTCTGGGACACTCCTATCTGCTTAACAGTGAAGGTAACAAAATATGATCGAGATAGCCATGACTCTAATTAGATATGACTGTGACGATGATGTGAGGGGTCACATTCAAAACTATAGATAATTAGCCAATAATTATTTAAACAGGAAGCCTCAGCACCCAGAGAAAAAACACATAGAAATACCCCTAGCAAAAAAGTATGGAATCACCTGTCTCGGACGAGCACTCACTCAGACATTTTATTATGTAGAACAAACTTGGATAAAAAGCTTGAAAAAATATTGAATTAGTTCATGAAATGAATAAAAGCATTGTAGTGGTCAGTAAATGTTACTTTTATAGAGCAAGTGCAGGGAAATAAATATAGAATTACTCCATTCTGAGGAAAGTTTTCTGGGATCATGAGAAACAAACAAAGAGATAACAATCAAAACACATCTCTAGTATTTAGTTGCACCACCTCTGGCTTTTATGACAACTTGCAGTCTCTGAGGCATGGCCTTGATGAGTAACAAACAGTATTCTTAATCAATTTAGTGCCAACTGTCTTTGATTGCAGTTGCCAGATCATCCTTGCAGGTCGGAGCCTTGCTGTGGACCAAATTTTTTCAATTCCCACCACAGGTTTTCAATAGGGTAGAGATCTGGGATATTTGCTGGCCATGATATTGACTGGATGAGTCTTTCTCCAAGGAATGCTTTAACCGTTTTAGCTCTGTGGCATGATGCATTGTCATCTTGGAAAATTATTCAATTATCCCCAAACATATTTTCAATTGAAGGGATAAGAAAGCTGTCTAAAATTTCAATGTAAACTTGTGCATTTATTGAAGATTTAACCACAGCCATCTCCCCAGTGCCTTTGCCTGACACGCAGCCCTATATCATCAAGGACTGAGGGAATTTTGATGTTTTCTTCATCTTTGTAAATCTCACTGGAACGTCACCAAACAAAAGTTCCAGCATCATCACTTTGTCCAATGCAGATTCTTGACTCATCACTGAAAATAACCTTCATATAGTCATTCACAGTCCATGATTGCCTCTCCTTAGCTCATTGCAGTGTTGTTCTTTTCTGTTTTTAAGTGTCAATGATTGTTTCCTTTTAGCTTTCCTGTATGAAAATCCCATTTCCCTTAGGCGATTTTGCACAGTTCTGTCACATACCTTGACTCCAGCTTCTTCCCATTTCTTCTTCATTTGTCTTGTACATCTTCTGTTTTTAAGACATATGGCCTTTATTTGTTTGTCATGAAATTTGGAGGTCTTCCTCGGTCTACCAGTACGCTTAACTTTAACAACCTTGCCATGCTGTTTGTACTTGGTCCAGATTTTGATACAGCTGACTGTGAAAAGCTCACATCTTTGGCAACCATACATGTAGTGTTACCTTCTTCAAGAAGTTTGATAATCCTCTCCTTGGTCTCAGGAGACATCCCTCTTGTTGGAGCTATGATTCTTGTGAATCCACTTGGTCCAGCAGCCCTCCAAGGTGTGATAAGTGCCCTTTTTTAACTGCTGACTAACGAGCAGATCTAATCTGAGGCAGGGGTCCAATTAAGAAAAGGAAATTGACTGGGTGTGTCTGTATTTACTACTCAAAATGGAGTGATTCCATATGTTTTTCTTCAGAATGGAGTAATTCTATATTTATTTCCCTGCACTTGCTCTATAACAGTAACATTTACTGACCACCACATTGTTTTTTATTCATTTCTTTTAGTGTTTCTGAATGCTGAAGAGTTGCACTTTTGAACGTATTCATTATTTTTTCCAGCTTTTTATTTGAGTTTGTTCTACATAATAAAATTTCTGAGTGAGTGCTCGTCCAAGACTGTTGATTCCATGCGTTTTGATAGGGGTTGTATGTGCAGACGACACTACAAATTACACACAGCAAAATGGGCACCTAACTCCGAACCTCAGAACTGTGAGGTAAATGTGGTACTCTCCAAGTATACGTTATCGGTCAGCCAACACTTCTTTTTTTTTTTTTTAACATGAATACATTTACTGATAGAAAAAAAGCAAGCTGAATAAAAGGCCCACCTGCTAGGATTTAGTGCCACTGAAGGATAAACCTGTCCAGAAATACCAGCCTTAGTCACTACAGGCTTTGTCACGTGACATAATATAATGGAAACATCAAACTGAAAGAACACCCGAAATAGTAAAGGGAAATAAAACTGGAGAAGCCCAGGGTAGTTTATAGGAGCAAACATCTTTTTTTGGATGCTGCATTTTTTTTCTCTTCAGCAATGATGTCAGTAGAAATAGTCTGTTCAAGGTTCTGGCTGGTGCTTTCATGAAATGTATTTTTTTATTTTTAAGATTCACGCACAAGTATGGTATGTCATCTAATAAAACGATAACTAAATGTTGTTTTTTTTTCATCCGATTATTTTTATATATATATATATATATATATATATAAAAATGTAACAAACTAAAAATGTAGAATGTAACAAACTAAAAAAGATGACTAATCAGTTGATAACATTAAAAACGACAAACGTTAAAAAAATAATTTAAGTAAAACGAAAGCATACTCAAGTCACTTTTGTTTAAATAGCACTTTAAGAGGAACTGCAGCCGTGACAAAGTGTTGTGTATGAATACAACTCAGATATATGACAATGTAATTTAGAGGCAAAACAAAGCTTTGCATTATAAATGAATGGATGAATATAAAACAAAAAGAAATTGATGAATAAGGAAAAAAGTGAAAATGTTTACAGGAAGGGAATAAGCAAGCTACCTTGATGTTCTCCAAGAACCTTTGTGTCCTTGTCAGAAAGTTCTATTATATGTTTGAACGTAAGATTTCTGAAAAGTGAGCGGTTTCCCATTAGATCAAAGGCATTCCACAGATGTAGAAGCATGTTTCTGCTGTCATGATAAACATCACATCTACACAAAAATGTCACATGATTTGTGTTTGCACTGTCACGTTCTACTTCCTCATGAGCTTTTTGTGTTTCAGACCAAGTGGAGCGCTTCCGCCTAGCTTTTGTGTCCAGGCTGTGGCTGACTTACAGGCGGGAGTTCCCTCAGTTGGAGGGCTCCAATTTGACCACTGACTGTGGCTGGGGTTGCATGCTGCGCAGTGGCCAGATGATGCTGGCTCAGGGCCTCCTTGTCCATCTAATGCCCAGAGGTTTGTGTCTCAGTTGGTTCTGCAACATTAGACACACGTGCAAAATTCTCTTGCCTTGCATGTATTGGATGTTCTCATTAGGGATGTCCCGATCCAGGTTTTTGCACTTCCGATCCGATACTGATATTGTTTTGCATTTCCGATCCGATACCGATACTGTCCGATACCGACCTATCTGAGCATGTGTTAAAGTTTAAAGTTATTTAGCCTCCTTACTTAGTTGTCAGACTCATGTTGAAAAAGGTTTTAGTACACTTGATAACAACTAGCCAGCTGAATTAGGTGAGTTTGAATAACACACAGCGGTTGGTAACAAGAAACTGACCTGTTTATTCAGTGACAAACACAAAACATTATAAATAACAAACAGAAATGGCATAGTTAGTCAGTAAAATGTGCAAATAATATTGTAAACTGTATTAAAAAAGCAAAACACACCAACAACCTCCGTGGAAAATTCCACAAATCCCCCAAGCTATTAGATGCTTTTAATGTTTCGTGCATTAGTTACAAAAATTGTATAAAAAGCCTCTCAGTTTTAAATAAACGACTATTTCAGTATCAAGTTAACATTTTAAAACAGTAAATAAAATACTCAAGTCCCCATTCTGTATCAGCAGCTTTAAACTACATTCAATTCATTTAATTTTGCGAATCAACTGTTAAAGTTGTTAAAATTGCTCCCGTTATTCCATAATTTCCCTTCTGTCTACTTTCGACATGTGAAAGTTTTAAAACTGTTTTGAAGATAGATTCAAGTCAAAATTTTGCCGATTTAGGAGTATTTTAGACAAAAAGTTAATTAGGTTCGCTTGGAAGGTTCACAACAGCCTACTAGGGAAGTCTTCTGCTTTAAGATGGCGACTGTTTACTAACGCATCTGGTTTTCAACACTTCAATGTTGCTAACGCAGTCGAGTCTGTCGTTTTGCATCTGGTTCTATATACATATGATATCTATTATCTCCAGTAAAACGGCATTGACGTAGTTTGTTGCGTCTGTCAGCAGAAGTCAGGTATTCTTGTGTTTTTTATCCAGCGGCATGAGTTGAGCTAAAGCCGTGAGTTGAGCATTGGCATTACCCGGGTATAAGACAAGTTATGTTTACTTTTGGGACGCAATGCGGTCAGTTTCTCATTGTGTGCCGAAGATCGCACTGTGTATTAGTTCCGCTTTTCTTGACATATTTCAATAATCGGAATTTCGATGTTTGTAAATCGTTCTCGAATCTTCAGCGGCCGAATCGCGTGTTGGATGGTGCGTCTTTACTCACGTGAGATAATGGCTCGTCATCCAGAATGAATTCTTCGGCGATGACTCTTGTTATTCCCTGGGCTTTGGGACTGTCGAGTGCCAGTTTGTCACGCATAGCAAAAGTTTCTGCCAGTGTTAGTTGTGTAGGACCTTTCTTTTTGTCTTCGGTTTTCTTAACATACTCCTCATATTGTTTGTGGTGGTATTTCGCTTAATGCTTGATTAGGTTGGTTGCATTAAAACTTCTTACAGCTTTACCACTACGCTTGACTTTATTGTGGCATATGTTGCTCTCTGCCTATTCGTCTTTGTCGTCCTTTAAGGTGAAATGATCCCACACAGCTGACATTTTTACCGATAAAGTCTCTCGGTAAATTGGGAGACGGTAATGTAAATCTATTGTGTTGAAGGTGTGCCGTAAAATGCGGACCAGATTTTAGGGAAACCAAAGCAAAAACTGGAATGGATAATGTAAATCGGTGCGCTGAAAAACCCGGATCGGAAAAACTGGATCGGAAGTCTGGATCGGAATTTTTCCCATGTTCCGAGCCGATACCGATGCACATTTTTTTTGCCCATATCGGCATCTGATCCAAATATCGGATGGGGACATCTCTAGTTCTCATCAATGAGTATACATTTCACTATTCCAAGTTAAAAGCAGGGGTCCCAAACCTTTTTTTCACTGCGGACAGGGAAATTTTTGACAATTTGCTCTGTGACCTCTGGGTTGGGAGCGGCTGTCAGTGAGTTGAATGCCCTATAAAGGGTTAAATGACAGTCATATGTTGCTAAGATGAACATTTTTGTGTTGTGTAGACTGGACTTGGCCAGATGCTCAACAATTCACAGACGTGGACTTTGAAGTGTTGCGAGTACGTTCGCCGGTGCGTGTGGGTGGCGTACCTATTCCCTCTTTCGGCTCCCCACGAGGATCCAGCATACCCGAGAAGACGCCGCCCAGTAATCTGACTCCTGGTAGTACTCAAAAGAAGAGATGTGAGCCCTCACGGGATCGACAAGCCGAGTCCATCCACCGCAAACTACTCTCATGGTTTGGGGATCAACCGCCAACACCTTTTGGGGTGCACCAGTTGGTGGCAATTGGCAGGAGTTCTGGAAAAAAAGCTGGGGACTGGTACGGCCCGTCCATAGTTGCACACATACTGCGGTAAGGCTTAGCTATTTACTGAAACTTTTACTGAAAATTGGATGTGAATGTGGGGTTTTTGTGTGTTTTTTAGGAAAGCTGTAGCTAAAACTACTGTTATTCAAAACCTGGCTGTGTATGTGGCTCAGGATTGTACAGGTTACACTTTTACTTCGCACTGTCTTCTCATTAAACGTCAAATGAATAAGTGTTTTATGTGCTGCATATTCTTTCCCTTATCAATTTTATTTAGTGTACAAGGAGGATGTCACACATTTGTGTGAACCACCCCTCACCCACACTGCTCCAGAACCAGACAACGAAGCCTGGAAGTCAGTCATCATCCTGGTACCTGTCCGCCTGGGTGGGGAGGCCCTCAACCCGTCTTATATTGAATGTGTCAAGGTCTGATTCTTTGTGTGTTAGCCACCCGATAGTGGCAATCAAACAATTTTGAAAGTCAATTTATGTTGTGCTTTCATAACAGCCTCGGCTGCACCATTGAAAACAGAAGCAATAACAATAATAATATCAAAATCTTAATCTAAAATACAGCACAGTTACAATTAGGTTGAATTTCTCATTAAAAAACTTTTTTTTTCTCATTTCTAGAACATCCTAAAGCTGGAATGTTGTATCGGTATCATTGGAGGCAAGCCAAAGCACTCCCTGTACTTTGTCGGCTTCCAAGGTGAGACAGTTTGCTTCTATTACACTGACCAACATTTTTTAAATTCATTTTCTGTTGCATGACTTTTTTTTTTTTTAAATAGTTTTTATACAATTTATAATCGGTGTTTTCAAATTTGCCATCAGTTTTTGTTTTCTGTAAGCTTTAGTTTTCATGCAAACGGCATTTTTGGTAATTATGTTGGTGATATTATATACAGTTTTTCATACATTGGTACCTTGATATACGATCGCTTCGACACACAATCTTCTCGACATCCGACGTAAAATTTGACTCACCATTTGTATCTACATACAACGACATGACAGCACCGCAGACGAACGCAAGGCGGATTTCCTTGTGTGAGAAATCAACACAGGTTTCAAAAAGGTTGGTACAGGTGGTGAAACTAGGAAAAAGGTGACACGTACCTTCTAAATGAAGATGCGAATTATAGAGAAATATGACCGTGGGGTGCGCATCCGTGAACTGGCTCAACAATACTTCTCCACGGTCCTCCGACGACCACCATTCGCCAGTCTTTATAAGTTAAGGTGACAATTATTATTGTGGTAACATCGTCAAACAAATCGCCAGCTTCGTCACGTTTTTATCATTTATTTCACAACTTATCCAACTCTAAACGCCTACCGCAGTTGACGGTGTTCTCAAGAAAACATTGAAAACGAAAGTAAACTCAAGCTCACCGCTCCCCCTCTATGTCACGTCAGCCACGCGGTGCGTTCAGGGACAGCAAAAAACGTCCGCCACATTATAACCCGATTCATTACGTTATTACAGGAATTATTATTATTATATATTTTTTTAAATAATTTATTTGTTTTGGTATGTGTAATTACCATTTGTAATAGTACCAGCAGTATTTATTAAGGATTTAGTGTAGGTTTTTAGGCTGTGGAACGAATGAATATAATTATTTGTATTCCTGTGGGAAAATCCTGCTGGAAATATGACCATTTCGACTTACGAACAAGGTCCTGGAACGAACAAACTTAGAGGTACCACTGTATATTTTTTCACCCTGTACCAGTTAAACTTTTAACTCCTGTGCATTAAGGCTAAACGAGATTGGAAGAAACTGACATTGTGCTTTTTGTTGGGGTTGCGATATCCTGTGATTTATATTCCAATTCAGTATTAAACATGGTAAGAGGAAGTTAAAAAAAAAAAAAAAAAGATTGCTGTACAGTATACAAGGGATCCAGGAGGCATGGCATAAAAAGTACAGTAGCATATTGTTACATTTGGGCTATTTTGTAAGTGCCAGCTATATCCCCACCTTTGTTAAAGATTTCACTTTGCAATAATTTTGCATTGACCAAATTGAATTGACGGGGGGGGGGGGGGGCTAAGGTCAAATTCGGATTCAGTACGCCAAAATTTCCTAAGAACATGTGTTTGCATCATTGCTACATTTTTTATTCACCAGCGTTGTAGTCTTCCAAACCTTTCATAAGTACTTTCATCCAGAGAAAGTGTTTTTTTGGTGTTCTATTTAAAACACAACAATGTGGAATTTGCATGCTGCACAGCAATTAAGTGTATTGGTTTTAAACGTAATGTGATATTAATTGCAGTGATTTTTTTCCCAATTTTTTCAAGTTTTAACCCTTTCAGGGACTTTGGTCATAACAGCGAACAGCTACTCAAAAGTTACTTCAAATCAATCAAAATATTTGTGGAAAAAAATCTATTTAAAAAATAGCACTCATGCCTGGAATGTTTATTGTGTGAAAATCTGGGGTGTGTAATATTTATATTATGAAGTTGTGTAGTTGTTGTAGTTGTTTTTTTATTATAGTACACTTTGGTCTTATCCTAATTCACCCTGACTGATACGGTTGTCATTAGTTTATCCCATGCTTACATGGATTTTGTCTTGGTGTGTCATCTTACCCCCACAATCCATTCAACACATAGTGTATTCTGTATTTGTCTCTAAATTGTGCTTAGGTGTGACTGTCAGTGTAGATAATATCTGCAGCCCTCGTGAATGCGTCCTATTTTTGTCTTTGCATCAGCTCTCAAAATGATGATTTGTACCGGAACGTGACAGAGCACACGGCAGGCGTCAACTTTGTCTTCATACTGAACTTGATGTTGAGTCAAGTTAAACATTTACAAACACACACACACACACACACACACACACACACACACACACACACACACACACACACACTAGCAGGATTATTAATATTTAAACGCCATTGGGGAAGCAGGTTTCTGCAAACTACAGCTGTTTAACAGTTTTCATTGACATGGTAACTCAATCATAAGTCGATGTGCTCTGCGCTTTTGCCAGATGAGCAGCTGCTGTATTTGGACCCTCACTACTGCCAACCTGTGGTAGACGTCAGTGAAGTCAACTTCCCACTTGAGGTCAGTTTAATAAAGCCTTTGCATCTCAGTGCGGTTCTTGATCTTCACGCTGCTTTAGGTCTGTCTGGATTTGTATTTCCACTCTTGTGATCCCATCAGACTGAGACCAATGTGACTTTCACACTTCTTAAAAGTGTGAACGATAAAGATAACATGTTTAATCATGGACTGGGACACATTTTGATTTTTTTTAATTATTTTTTTTTTATTCTTCCATTTAGTCCTTCCACTGTAGTTCTCCCAAAAAGATGCCCTTCACTCGAATGGATCCCAGCTGCACCATTGGCTTTTATGCCAGGAACAAGAAAGACTTTGAGTCTTTATGTTCTGCTGTTAGTCTGGTAAGTTTTATCATCTCCAATTCATAACAGCCCCAACATACCACTTTCCGTTCACACTACTTTTCTATCAACTTTGTACATTTTATTCATCTTAAGTTAGAATTATTGGCCTGACTGAAGTTGAACACAGGCAAGTGTTTAAAGGGACAATAGAGAATTTGTCACTTTTTTTACTCGTGACTGTCACCTCCGGCCTAAAGTGTAACTGCAGCCTGTGTTACGTTTGTGCATGGTTGTACAGTGCCCTCCATAATTATTGGCACCCCTGGTTAAGATGTGTTTTTTTAGCTTCTAATAATTTTTTTATTCAAATAATATGGGACCTTAATGGAAAAAAAAGAGAAAAATCCAACCTTCAATACAAGTGCATTTATTCAGTGGGGAAAAAATCCCACATAACAAAATAATTATTTGACATCAAATAATGTGTGTCACAATTATTAGCACCCCTGGTGTTAATACTTTGTACAACCCCCTTTTGCCAACAAAACAAGGTCTGGGGACTGAGCTGGCCATGGGAGGAGCTTGATTTTGTGTCTGATGAACCATTTCTGTCTAGATTTGGCCATATGTTTAGGGTCTTTGTCTTGCTGTAAGACCCAGTGACGACCCATCTTCAGCTTTCGGGCAGAGGGCAACAGATTTTGATTTAGAATGTCCTGGTATTTCAAAGCATTCATGATGATAAAGGTTGGATTTTTCTCTTTTTTTCCATTAAGGTCCATATTATTTGAATAAAAAATATATATTAGAAGCTAAAAAAACACATCTTAACCAGTGGTGCCAATAATTATGGAGGGCACTGTATGTCCACGAACATAGAGCAACAAGTGTTTGGCCTATCAGATAAGCAGCAGAAACATAAAACCAGAAAATTTGATTGTTTCCTGTTAATAGCAAGTTTTAAGTGGGTTGGAAAAGTGTTTTTGCCAAGCGGAGACAGCACTGCTGCCGCTGGGACATGCTTGGCCGTGCACAGGCGGGTGTTCGACCCCAAGTCTCTCTATTGAAGGATATAAAAAGGGCTTTTGTGGCAGTCTGTTAGAATGTCAATGCTCTGTGTGTTCATCGGGGCTTTGGTGGAGCATACATGGAGTAGAAAAGTATTTTATATTAACTTTTAAAAATTCTGTATAGTCCCTTTAAGTGTACCACTCAAAGGTTTGAAAATAATAGAAATACCCAAAGCAACCCTACTGTTTATCACTAAACTCCTGATGGGAGAAAATGTATTCAATGTATTTAGTCAGGCAAACTAAAGGACGATGTTTAAGAAAATACATGATACCTAAAGCAGAATCGCTAACAGTCTCTGATAGTTTGTACTCTAAAACAAGTTTTTTTGACAGTTGTGCACACATTGTATTAAAGTGCCTGTGACACGAAAAAGCATGTTTATTTCACAATACACGCAGTATTTTATGCTCCTGAATGAATTGGACCGCTTGGATGTGTGTGGAAGCAATCGCTATATTTATTTAGTTTTTTGAATCCCACGTCATGAAAATGAGTGACTTCCAGCAACCGTCTCGAGTTGAGAAAGAGGGCGCTATGACGTGTACGGAGGCAGGAGTCCTCTTCACTATACAGCCGTATTGTTGTATGAGAAGGACTAAGGATTCAGCCAATTTTTCGGATTAATACTTTTATTTTTCGCATCACGCCAGCCAAACGGCTGCAGAAAAATCTTGCAGTAGGAGGGAGAGGCGTGTGCGCATTTTTGGGGTTTCAAAAGGTTCCCATTCACCGGTGGATGTTGGCCAAAACAAGCCCTACTACTGTGGGACTATGGGACTTACGAGGAAGTGAGTAAACATCGTGTTTTGTATTATGTCAAATACTGGGATCATTTTATTTTTGTAGGTGGCTTGCATTTTGTGACATGCTCCTTGTCCCCATGGCCGACGACCGGCGGCTTGTCGCACATCCCCCCGCCGGGAGAGCACTACTAGTATACTCTGTTTATTCCCCTCTTCAAGTGCCCGGTGTTCTGTCAAATTTTCCGACCAATCAGAAATTGCAACTTTGACTTAAAATTAGCCGCGAATACAGCCATTACAAAGTTTCTTTAAATAAAGGACTACTTACGTTTGATCATGGATTGGCATGTAAATGTTCAGCGGTCAGTGTCCAGCTGCTTCCTCGGCGAGCTCTCCTGTCCGTATTAGCAGGGGAACGAGCTGTAAATTGCTCTCCGCCGGGCGGTTTGGCGATCGGCAATGATAAACGACAACCCAGTCATCATGTGAAATAATCCGGGCTAGTTATGTGTGATTTTCCGCTTCGAAGACTTTGAAACATCACTCGGTTCGGGTTAGCATGTAAGCTGGCTGTCACGCCTCTTGGTTTGTTTACATTCTCCGAAGCCGGGGAAGGGAAATGACATAAGCCCAATTTAGGTGTCATAAAATATCGTTCGGGAGGTGCGACAGTAAAGGTGAAGTCGACAGTTTTGACCATTATGGATGGAGTAATTTTGCCATGTCGTCTTGAATAAATGCATTTTTATTATTTCATATTCCATTTAGCACAAGACTGTTATTTGTCATGACCATGCCATTTACTTAGCTATTGTGGAAAAATACTTGGATAAAAAGAATATCCTGTAAAAATATTGGAGTATAGAGACTAAAACAATGACATTTTGCGGCTCTCTTCATCACGTTTTCCTTGTTCTAAATCAGGGGTGTCCAAACTTTTTGCAAAGGGGGCCAGATTTGGTGTGGTAAAAATGTGGGGGGCCGACCTTGGCTGACGTCCCTTACGTAGAACAATATATTCAGGCAAATTTTAGCAAGTCATTCTGTGTGTCACATTTGCTTTTTTTTTTTTTTTTTTTACTTAATAATTTCAACAATCTCGCAATTAGCCTTTGTGGCGTTCTGTTTCGACTCTTGCGAAATACTGCTGCTGGGAAATTAAATTAGCTTCAAGTTGCTTCAATTTCTTGCTGCGTATCTTCCCTGTAATCTTATCGTACATGTTAGCGTGTCTTGTTTGGTAATATCGCCTCACATTGAACTCTTTAAAAACAGCAACGGTCTCTTTGCAAATGAGGCAGACACAGTTCTTGTGTATTTTAGTGAAGAAATAGTCCTATTTCCACCTATCCTAGAAGCGTCGGCCATTGCAGTCAACTTTTTTTGTTGCCTGTCGCTATTTTAGAAAATTGGAAGTAAAGGGTCACACGGGGTAACGTTGCTTAGAGTGCTGCTGCCTTTTAATGGGTAAATGAGGAGCAGCATTTAGTGTGTAAGCTACTTCATATGCTGGTAGCAGTACTGGTGACCAATTTATTAAGTCTGTGCGGGCCGGACGTTATTGATTTTATGACAGAGGCTGGGGGCCGGATGAAATTTGACCACGGGCCGCATTTGGCCCCCGGGCCGGACTTTGGACATGTCTGTTCTAAATAATTCCCCCACAATGGGCTGCATACTAAATCAGATGAAATCGTGACGTCATCCACCTGTTGGGGACGCTAGAGCCCTATAATGGTAGGCGCGGCTAACCGGCAGATTAAAACACTAATTTCTCGTCATCTGCGCTTTGGTAAATTGTTGTATATAGTCGAATCGTCTCAAAATATGATTCTAATTCACAGCATAATCCTATTTAAGACTTTTTTTCTCCTGTCGTACAAACTTTAATGAATGCTTATAACAAATGTCATTTTGTGTCATCCGGCAAATGATCTCACTTTTGAATGGATGTAAAAGATCCAAGCTGTGTGACCTTATTTGCCGGATGACACTTAATGACATATGCCATAAGCATTAATTAATGCCAATGATAGTGGTAGAAAGAAATAAGTGAATAACTAAATAAGTATTAGTCTTATGGCAGTCTTATGATGCCACTCCCAAATATAGTGTTACTTATTAACAAATAAGCAGCACTGGACTATAAACCGCAGGATTCAAAATTAGGGGGAAAAAGTAGTGGTTTATAGTCCAAAAATTATGGTCATTCAGTGTTCTGTTTTGCCAGTAGCAGGACTTTCACGTTCCAGTCTGATTGGCAATTTGTGATGTAATATCAGCTTTAGTGATCTTCATACCCTCCAGTGCAAAGATATGAACATGGCCTTCAAATATTTAACCCTGCACGTAGCCATATTCTCCACTACAGAACACCAACGACTGCCAAACTTTTGAGATTACGCTCAATGGATGTTTGTTGTCCTCACAGGCCCTGTCATCCTCAAGTGAGAAGTACCCAATCTTCACCTTCGTGGAGGGCCAGAGTCAGGATTATGGACTGGAGGAGAACAGCAGCCACCCCACCGCATGCCCCGCACCACATATCCTACCCCCTGGCAATCCTGCCCAGGTTAATAACAGACGAAATAGTGACGAGTTTGTCTTCCTGTGAAACTGGGATAAAGGTGTTCATTTTTCATTGGTGCGACCTGCCCTGCAAACAAACTACTCTTCAACATGGGTTTTATAAGCTAACATGATCCTTTTGTCTCTCATGACAGAAACGACTGGATACAGTAAGTCATGATAAAAACAAACCTAACAGGCCTGAAAATCTAAAAATGAACCATTTCTTTGGTCAGGTACAAACTGTGTTTATGTCTTTTTGTGTGTTTTCTTTATATTTGCAGTTCTTTGAGTATTTATCAGATGTATGAATGTGTTAGTGTGCATGTTTAGTTTGTGAGTTTTGACTGGTATAAAAGTAACAACGTGAGTATTACACGTCGGCACACTGAAGCTGCTGTACTTTCATGTTTGTGTTGTAGTTGCTAATCACAACCGCGCACTGGCGATTGCATTCCTCATCTGCCGTCTTTATTTCACACAAGGGTTTCACTTGATAACGCAGATGATGACAGAACACGTTTCATTTCATATTCTGGGTTTCTTTCCTCAATAGTCGAACTTCATAGGGTTTTGACTGAGCATCTAGTTTTTGTTCATGCAGTATGTAAAGTTTATCTACTACTACAAATTATTTTGTCCTCATTGAACACTGGAATTGCTTAATATGTATATTCACTCTGCCAGTTTTCTTTGGTCAGCGTAGATGTTTAAAATGCTGACAAAAGTTTGTAGTTTTGTTTAAGAACATTTGATGTTAAAACTGAAATAAAAGTTAATGATGATAAGATATAGGGCAAAGCTCCCCAAACAGATAATTGGGTATTAAACGTTTTGTTGATTTAAATCATGACTCATTTGCTGTCATTATATTGTATACATTATATTGTGTTGATTTTTTTCAATTTTTATTAGTTCTTTATTTTACCACTTTTCCTCAAGAGGGCTGGCGTGTGTTTCAGCCTATCTCAGCTGACTTTGGGAGGGACTGGACTGCTTGCCAGCCAATCACAAGGCACATCAAGAGTCAGACAAATAATAATTCAGTCGCATTCTTACCAAATGGCATTTTAGAGTCTCCACATAACCTACTAATTAGGAAGCACATTTTATATTCTGGTGTTTACTTGTATTTTGAAATTTTTGTTCATAATGTTCTTAAGTATCTACTGAATGGTCACAACATTGACCATATGCAGAAGATGAAAACTCACATAGACAAGTAATAATCAAGATATTACTTTGATTGTGGTGTGTGTGTGCATACTTATGTGGTTAAATAACACAGCAGCCAATATTAGAAGAAACACTAGGTAACGTTTCAGTTTTGGTCGATTTTACTGAAGCAGGTGGACAAAAGCAGTAGTGTTTTGCCCTGAGGAAGACTGCGTTTCCCATGAGGACCAGCGCACAGAGTCGTAAAATCCTGATCTACTGGTCGCCTGCAGATGGATTAAACGACATTTCTGTTTCCAGCAGCTGTGTGATGGATGAATAGTGATGAGGTAATGGATCCAGTTGTGGCTAAACAATAGCACATGACGATGTTGAAAATAGAAATGTTTGATTTTGTACCGTATTCCCCCACTCGTCAGCGCTGACGAGTTGGTTGGGGGGGCAGGAGGGGGGTCACGCCAGCGAGTGAAAGCCGGGCCAATGTTTATTCTTGAGTGCTCTTTTATCCTGGTAGCCTCCCTTTTTCTTTTGTTTGTCTCCTCGGACAAACTTTTTGTTTCTTTTGTTGCTCTGCCATCCTTGCAGAATTCGCGCGAAAGCGTTCGCATCGACTTCCTTATTTATAACGAATGGGGAAAGGGAGAAGTGACGAATTCTGTAAAGCAGTCAGCACATTTGTAGTTTTTTTGTGTGGCAGGGTCCCTGCCACCCTCTTCGAAATTAATTAGTGCCCGGTGAAAGTGAAAGACCTCCTCAAGATATAAAAGCGGTGTCATTCAACTAGTTGTCAGTGGACATATATCGTAATTCTCAAAGTATAAGGTGTTACATTTTTCTCTCATTTTGAGTCCTGGTGTTTGTAATCCAGTGCGGTTTAATAGGTAACACTTTATTTGACAGCAGTGTCATAAGACTGTCATAACACTGTCATAATTATGACATGACACGGTCATGGGACATATGAATGCTAATGATGGATGTAATTGTCATCCGGCAAATGTTGTCACTAACTCCATTTATGTCCAGCTCGTATATTTTACATCCATTCAAAAGTGGGATAATTTGCCAGATGACACTAAATGACATAAGCATTCATTAATGCTCATGCCAGTGTCATGTCATAATCATGACGGTCTTATGACGCCGCTGTCAGTTAAATTGTTACCGGTTAATATCTTTTCGCGTAAATATCACATTATACAGTGAGGACAGCTGTGGTTTATAGTTCGGTGCGGCTAATCTATGAACAAATGCCGTGTTCATTTCAAATTTGGTGGGTGGTGGCTTATAGTCAGGTGCGCCTTATAGTCCGAAAATTACGGTAATCGTAAATGTTATGAAACTATAAAGGTTGAAAAGGTACCTGGTGTTGCTTTAAATATTTATTAACATGCATGTTTGACTACAGAAATCCTGGATCATTCCAGAATTGGCGGACATTTGGGCTTCAAAATAATTCACGTTTAAGATTTAATGCTACGTAGTAATAAAAAATGTTATAAACTATTATAGGCCTAATTAGCCAATTTTAAAGATCAATGGTGATATTTTTATTACATTATTGATATTTACAATATGTACTAGGCAAGTTGGCATAATCACAGTAACAATTAAAATTAGTATTCAATTAAGGCTAGTTGTTTTATAAAATTATCAAAGAGAACATAAATTGTGCACACTTTTTTTTTTTTTTTTTTAAACTGAAAATGTCAAGTCCACCATATTGTGAAATTCACTCCTTTCGTCATGCATGCAAAAATGAGAATTTTAGTTTAGACATTGGGGCAAGGGCGTAGGTTTGGTCTCAACATTGGTAGGGACGATAAAACAGCATAACCTGCACGAACACTTTTTGCTGGGGATGGGTCATTAATAATACCAACTGGGTACCAATAATACAGACTGGGTGAACGGGGGTCAAGGCCACATTTCTGACAAATATGGACCTAATTAATAAGGCTAAATGATCAATGCAAAATAAATCTGTATTGACTTATACTAACTTTCATATGTCTTGGTTCAAGTGATAAACTTTTCAAATCAAACGTTTGTTTTCAAAAACTGCTAAAGAAGCAGTTGTAAAACTTCCAGAATAAATGTCTGGATTTTATTAGCAAATTTAAATTGGAATATTTGAACATAAATTATGTTAACATATACAATAAATACAAATAACTATCCAGGAATGCAAAAAAATAAACAGTCAGGGAATAACAAAAATAAATAAAAATGGAGCCTTCCTTCAGGTAAAACACTACTGCTTTTGTCCACAAGCACTCCCAAACTCAACAAAAAAAATGCTCCTTTGGGCTGTTTTAAGACCACATAGATAAAATAAAAATGACACCAAAAATTTGTAGTGGCTGCTGCTGCTGGCCGGAAAAAAAAAGAACCCTTAAAACCTTACAAAATACGGACAGGAAGACACTTCTCTCTTAGCAGCTTCGTGCTCAAGTTTTGCAGGTTACCAAATTCACAAAGTTTGATGTTATGCTAACTCTGAAGCAGGTCGGGCTTTCAGTAGCAAAGTTTGTGGTGTGTTCCCCACTTCCACAACATTGACGTCTTTTTAAATTATTTACAGTGGCTGCTGCTGCCCGGGAATTTTTTTTTTTTTGTAAAATCCCTCCTCTTCGGAGGAGGCGGCATGTTCTTGACATGTTGTACAAGTCATCAGCCAAACGAACGTGTGTTTGAGGGGGGAAAAATGGACGGCACATTCAGCAAATGATAGGGGTAAATGTACAGTAAGTCTGACTTAATAATAGTAGAGCCAATTCTATCCCTACAACATATTGGAATACAATCTAAATTACCTATATAACTGAAGTCATGAATCATGGTATAATGCAAATAAGGTTGCTTAAAAGTTGTTGGGGACAATTTGAGTTTTCTAAAAAGCTGGTACTTTTATGTCCCTACCGTCTTTATGCAAACCTACGCCCTTGCATTGGGGGAGGTGGACAAGAGAGAACTTGAATTTTAGGGTGCACACCCCTTATTTTTACAAATGTCTTCAAGCATTATTTTGTCAATTTTTAAATATTTAAGTCTCAGACAAGTAGATCGACCCATTCACGTTTACTATTTTGTTTAAGGATTATTTAAAAATTGACCGGTGGGTCGTAAAATGTCCAATTCTGAAATGAGTGACCCTCATAAACCTGTACTAGATATACTGTAGTTCGCATCATTGCACCTGTACACTGTATTTATTGTGCGAGCTTTAAGTAGCGCTGCGTCTCCCCGCGCATGCGCACTTCCTCACAGCCGTGACTAGACATTCGGTCATAGGAGCTGCAGCGGCGGCGGTACCGGAGCAGCAGGAGAGGAGAGGAGGGGGCGCTGGAACTGGAGTCGCTCCGTAGCTGGCAGGGGGGGCGCTCGAGCCACGTCGATCAAACCAAATCATTATCGCTCGACTGCGAACACGGTGAGTGGCGATTCGTTTTCTGCTTGTCACGTTGATCCGTCAAATGTCATCCTCCCCAAATTCCACGCTCAGATCCATCACGAAATGCCAATTGTATTCGTGCAGGTAGATCAGTTCTACTTGCACAGTCCGCCATTTGTCCCTCATTTTTTATATTCAACGCGGCCTGCAGGATCTGTTGAAATGAGATCCACAGCGCGTGTTTTACGTGGTCTGTTCAAGTACAACTGTGGTTGGAGATGGATGGTGCAAACCGTGCAAACGTCACTGCTAATGCGCACCGTGAGGATGATTTGCTGCAGCAGGCTCATTGATAGGCGTTTGGACTCAATGTACGCTGGACATCTCAGTGTTGTATAGTTTTCACCTAAAAATGGGCCAATTCACTTCAAATTGTTGCCATAAGCAATATGACGAATACGTTATTGTTAACTCATTCACTGCCATTTACGGTGATAGGTGTCTATCTGGAAGTCTATCTGTCAATGGCAGGTAATTAGTCAATTTAAGAAACTGATGCTCGAATTACGATATTAGTTTGTTTTATTTTGTGTGATTGCTACGAGGTGTCAGGGGCAGCCGCCGCCACTGCCATGATTTGACACCCATTGCTAAAATTCTGCAGGATTTGTTGTACTTTGGTAGTTGTCTTGATGGTTCAGGAAGCACTGTGCATATGCTGGATTTCTTAACAGGGATGTCAAATTTATTTTTGGTTTTGGGACACATCGTAGTAATGGTTTTCCTCAGAGGGTCGGTATTATCATCGCATATTATATACGCAACCAGACAGTTATGTCATGCCTAGAGTAGCTTATCTTTCAGGTCCTGACTGCAGAAGAGCACCACCATGTCCACCCCGGACCCTCCCATGGGAGGCAACCCCCGCCCAGGTCCATCCCCTGGTCCAGGTCCCTCCCCTGGGGCACTGTTGGGCCCCAGCCCTGGTCCTTCCCCAGGTTCCACTCACAGCATGATGGGACCCAGTCCTGGTCCTCCTTCTTCTGGCCTCTCTCAGCCGGGCCCGTCTGGCTACAGCCAGGACAGTGTTCACCCACTGCACAAAGTAAGGATATGGTCTCAGCCCATTTTACACATCAACTAGTAGTTATTGCATAAACATAATCTCACAGGGATACACAATTTTGCATTCTATGACTTCTTTACATTGTCCTTTCAGCCCATGGAGGGCATGCTTGAGAAGAGCATGAGTGAGGAGAGTCGCTTCAGTCAAATGAAGGGTCTGTCAGTGAGGCCGGGCGGGCACACTGGAATGGGTCCACCACCCAGTCCCTTGGACCAACACTCACAAGGTTAGAGAATCAAATGCCCCCATTTTAAATAAACCCCTGTGGGGAAACCACCATCTTCAAATTGACCCAAATACATCCTCAAAGATTCACTTGCAATTTCATGAGCTGACTCTCTGTTGTCGTCCAGGTTATCATTCTCCATTAGGTGGTTCTGATCATTCCAGTCCAGTTCCTTCCAACGGTCCTCCATCTGGACCTCTACTTCCATCCTCCTCTTCATCTTCCTCTTCAATTGGCCCCGGCTCTGCCTCCACAGCTTTAGAAGGCCCCTGCGGAGACCAGCACTCTTTGGGCCCCAGCCACCGCTCTGGACCACTCAGCGGTTCGGGGCCAGGACCTAGCCCTGGACCTAGCCTAAGCTCCACAGTCCCCACCCTCGTGTCAGGTCTTGAATCCGGTGGTCTTTCTGGACCCGCTGGCCCCGGGAGTCCTACTCCTTTCAACCAGGGCCAACTGCACCAACTCAGAGCTCAGATCATGGCCTACAAGATGCTTGCCCGGGGTCAGCCCTTACCAGACCACCTCCAGATGGCCGTCCAAGGGAAAAGACCTATGCCTGGCATGCAGCAACCCATGGCAAGCTTGGGTCCGGGAGGTGGACCACCAGGACCAATGAGTTCAGGCTACAGTCGAGCTCACGGTGAGGACCAAATGTTGACTACATAAACCTGGGATGTTATAATCACTCTTTGCCTGAAGGTGCTGATTTTTAGTGCAGTACCCAAAATATATCGTTCCCTTCTAGGAATGATGGGTCCTACTATGCCTCCACCAGGTCCATCAGGTGCAGCAGCTGGGATGCAAGGCCAAAACCACAACGGTCCACCAAAGTCTTGGCCAGAAGGTTTGTCACTTCTATTACGTTACATTTTGTTGATTTTTATTTTACACTCAAGTCCAGTTTGTTTGACTGTGAGCTTTCCGTGTGATAATAAAGTACACTATGATTTATGTAAATTTGCTGGTGCATGGATTAGTGCAGTGGCGTGTCCATTACATTCTATAATTCAACATCCTAGAATCCCCAAATAAGATGCTAAATCAAGAAAGTTGCATTAGCAAAGTGTGGAATAAAGAAGTCATGAACAACACCTGATCCATCATCTTCTGACATTAGCAAAATGACCAGAACAATCCATTAAAGGCACATGATTTATTGTATTGTTATGTTTTTTTAGGGCTGTCAAACGATTAAAAATTTTAATCGAGTTAATTACAGATTAAAAATTAATTAATCGTAATTAATCGCAATTCAAACCATCTATAAAATATGCCATATTTTTCTGTAAATTATTGTTGGAATGGAAAGATAAGACACAAGACGGATATAAACATTCAACATACGGTACATAGTACTGTATTTGTTTATTATAACAATATATCAACAAGATGGCATTAACATTATTAACATTCTGTTAAAGCGATCCATGGATAGAAAGACTTGTAGTTCTTAAAAGATAAATGTTAGTACAAGTTATTGAAATTTTATATTAAAACCCCTCTTAATGTTTTCGTTTTAATATACTTTGTAAAATTTTCAGTAGAGAATGCCGATCGATCGGGTCTGATCACGTCAATTTCAAAGTATCGGAATCGGCAAAAAAATATCGGCCAGTCCTTTTTTTAATATATGTATACTTTTTAATTAAATCGTTTTCTGATTGTATTTAACGTTACAGACATAATATGTTACACTCATCCAAAGTCTTTAGTTTAGGTTTAAGGTAAGGTTATCAAATTTATCCCGATATCAGCGGTAATTAATTTTTTAAAAAATGTATCACGTTAAAATATTTAACACAATTAATGCATGCGCTGCACGACCCACTCACACATTGTCACGCTCAATCTGTAATGCCGCCGTTTTACCTATACGTATAGAGAGATAAAAGGCAGCGTTAAATGAGTAGAGTGTATTTTGGCAGCCTTTGGAGCCTTTTTTAAATTGGCTAAAGCCTTACAATCCTTCTCCCTACGATTAGAAATGTCATGGGAAGCAATGTGAGGAAGCAGGTAGCAACTGATCTTTATCTTAACACCTTATGTTATTTCCCAACGCAGAGAAGATGTATCAATTGGTAGCACTACACACAGTCATGGTTCCACTTCCCATCATGCATTTGGCCATGGCTACAGTATCATTTACTGAAAGCTCAACAAATACACTAGATGGCAATATTTAGTCACAATATCCAAAGTCACAAGTCTTTCTATCCGTGGATCCCTCTCACAGAAAGAATGTTAATAATGTAAATGCCATCTTGAGGATTTATTGTCATAATAAACAAATACAGTATTTATGTACTGTATGTTGAATGTATATATTCGACCAAGTTTTATTCGTCTTTTTCTTAATGCATTGCCAAAATGTATACGATCAGGAAAAATTATCGGTAATGATTGGAATTGAATCGGGAGCAAAAAAAAAAGCAATCGGAACGGGAAATATCGGGATCGGCAGATACTCAAACTAAAAAGATTGGGATTGGATCGGGAGCAAACAAACACGATCGGAACAACCCTAATTTTCAATCAAAAATAAACTAGTAGCTCGCCATTGTTGATGTCAATAATTACACAACGCTCATGTGGTGCTGAAACCCATAAAATCAGTTGCACCCAAGCGCCAGCAGAGGGCGAAAAAACACCAAAAACACAAGTAACAAGTGGGCATTACACTGTGCTGTCATTTTAATCTGTTTGAGCAGGGCATGTGCGTTAAATGTGTCAAATATTTTAACATGATTAATTTTTTAAAATTAATTACGGCCCGTTAACGCGCTAATTTTGACAGCCCTAGTTGTTTTTTTTTCAATGTCTCATTATTAACAAACCTAAATATAAAATCTGAATTTCCTCTCTTATTTCCTGGCTCGATGGTAAATGCAGCAGCACCGTCCAGCGCTCCCCAAAAGCTGATCCCCCCTCAGCCCACTGGACGACCCTCACCCGCTCCCCCCTCGGTGCCCCCCGCAGCCTCCCCCGTCATGCCTCCGCAGACGCAGTCACCGGGACAGCCGGCACAGCCGCCTCCCATGATGCCTTACCACAACAAGCAGAGCCGCATCACCCCAATACAAAAGCCCTGTGGCCTGGACCCTGTGGAGATTCTGCAGGAGAGGGAATACAGGTACCAGTTATGTAACCAGTTCTCAAAAAGCACAATGTCTGTCCTTCTAAGGTTTCATGTGCTGCAGATTGCAGGCTCGCATCACACATCGCATCGCAGAGCTGGAGAACCTGCCAGGTTCTCTGGCTGGAGATTTACGAACTAAAGCCACTATAGAACTCAAAGCACTCCGACTGCTTAACTTCCAGAGACAGGTGAGTGCCACAGTGCGCAGCCCAAAATTCAGAGAGATTTGACCTGTTTTCATGTGCTTCAAGCTGCGACAGGAGGTGGTGGTGTGTATGCGACGTGACACGGCTCTAGAAACGGCGCTGGATGCCAAGGCCTACAAACGCAGCAAACGCCAAAGCTTGCGAGAGGCTCGCATTACAGAGAAACTGGAGAAACAGCAAAAGATTGAACAAGAACGCAAGCGCAGGCAGAAGCACCAGGTTGGCAACATTTTTTATTTATTTATTTATTTATTTATTTATTTTCCCTTCAGGCATGACAAATCCAAACAAACATACAGCATTTATATGTGTTTACAATTAATTCAACCCGAAAAGAAAAGGGCTGACGGGAGAAGCCGAAGCTTATTGAAACCCGTCCCCAGTATACCATATAGGACGCAGAAAATATCGAATATCAATTTTTGACATTCAGATTTCGTAGTGATTACAAGTTTGTTTTTTTGTTGTTTTTTTTATAGCCATCCCCTCTGATTGTTCATTTTCCCAATAGTCCATTGTCGATCGTGGCAATGTGCTCGTTATGTTGATTAGATCCAGTAGATTACTTCATAATTCAGTAGTTAGTTTATTCAGTTGATTCGATCCAGAAGATAGGGAATAGCTGAGGACCGATAGTAGGCCGTGTCCGCCACCCTCCTATTGTCGACTTAATCCTCGTCCCGGTTTTATTCCTTGTTGACTCCCGACGAACATTCATCTCAAGGTTGCGCAGCTTTGTAGTTGGTTGCATTGCCATTCCGGTTGTGGACTCATGGCCTGGGGGACTGGCATCGCTTGGTCCTTCATAAGGACCGTCCCATCGATCACTGTCCCACATTGCACAGTCAGAAGAGTAGCTGCCAGCAGCGCACCAAAAGGAAACATCCTCGATATCGTTCCACTTCGAGTGTGATCAGACACAGCCGTCGCCATCTACCCTAGCTGTCCTCCACAATATCCAGACTTTAAGGTGTTTTCCGGGCAGGCGCATTGTCCAGGTTCTGACTGCATTGTAAAGGTCTTGGGCGGGATAGTGGCCAATCGACCAGTTCCATTTTGAATATCAGATTAAGAATTTGTAAGATACATACTGTACATAATGAGGTTTCACCTCTTTAATTGCTGTATCTTCCCAGGAGTATCTCAACAGCATCCTTCAACATGCCAAAGACTTCAAGGAGTACCATCGATCCATCACAGGCAAAATCCAAAAGCTGACCAAAGCTGTGGCGACCTACCACGCCAACACCGAACGGGAGCAAAAGAAGGAGAATGAGCGCATTGAGAAAGAGCGAATGAGGAGACTTATGGTAAAATTTGGCCACCGCATGTCGTATGTACACATTTCAGCAGACTCCCCCTTGAAATTCACTGTTGTCTTAGGCTGAAGACGAGGAAGGCTACCGCAAACTGATCGACCAGAAAAAGGACAAGCGCTTGGCCTACCTTCTGCAGCAGACTGATGAGTATGTGGCCAACCTCACCGAACTGGTCCGCGCGCACAAGGCTGCGCAGGCCCTTAAGGAGAAGAAGAAGAAGAAAAAGAAGAAGAAGAAGGTATGGAGGACGGGAATTACAGAGGGTTACACACACTTACCAGCCACAATACCAGTTACAACAGCAGTAACACAAATGCTGAATCGGACATGTTACCTTTCCAATGACAATGATGCATCATCATATTTAGGGTTTTCCCGATATCATATGTATGTTTTCACCCGAGTTCAAGTCTGAGTCACTTGATTTTGATCATCCCCGATACCATGTATCGATCTGCTACCTCAGAACTGTATTACGAAAAAAAAAATAGAACACACCCAAATATAAAATATTGCTATACTTCAGACATTATATTACGCTTGCATGATCCCATCCTTAGCTTGCCATAACAGCTAGCTTAACGTTTTTTTCTACCGGTGTTTTTTTTTCGGCAGCGCTTTAATTTTTTGTGTTGCTCTTAGTCTTTTGGACGCAAATACTTATTAGTCGATGAAATCTCATACAAATATCGTTTAGTTTTAGTCAACAGATATTCCGAATATTTTCGTCTGTAATATTCGAACGTTATAGCCCAAAAATGAATAAAGGTTTCCAACAATTTTGAATAAACATAGACAGATGACTCAGCACGTATTGTAGCATATACTGTATAAGGACAACGCCACCTTTGTGATGATAATGCACTCAGTAGGAAAAGCAGTACATTACTAGTCCTTCTCAAAAAAATAGCATATTGTGATAAAGTTAATTATTTTCTGTAATGTACTGATGAACTTTAGACTTTCATATACGGTATTTTAGATTCATTACACACAAATGAAGTAGTTCAAGCCTTTTATTGTTTTAATATCAATGATTTTGGCAAATAGGTTAAAAAAAACAATAATCCCTATCTCAAAAAATTAGCATATTTCATCCGACCAATACAAAAAAGTGTTGTTTTTTTTAATACAAAAAAAGGTCAACATTCAATTAATTATATCAGCTATGCACTCAATACTTGATCGTGAATCCTTTTGCAGAAATGACTGCTTCAATTCGGCGTGCCATGGGGGCAATCAGCCTGTGTCACTGCTGAGGTGTTATGGAGGCCCAGGATGCTTCGATAGCGGTTTTGAGTAATGAATCAGGCTGAATCAGAGTTTTTAAAAGCCTCAGGAATCTTTCGCTGGGGTTTTGAGTTAATTCGTTGATTCAGATGATTAGGTTAGTAGCTTCTTTAGAGTACCTTTTCATGATATGCAAATTTTTTGAGATGGGGATTTTTGTTTTTTTCTTGACATTTTTGCCAAAATCATCAATATTAAAACAATTGAACTACTTTAGTTGTGTGTAATGAATCTAAAATATATAAAAGTCTAATGTTTATCAGTACATTACAGAAAATAATGAACTTTATCACAATAAGCTAATTTTTTGAGAAGGACTAGAATTTTCAATTAAACCTACCTAGAAGCCACAAACTGTATATGCCGGAAAACACTCAAGTGACGTGAAGTTCCGCTCTGAGACCCCCAATTTGGCCGCATTTCAAAATTGTCCTTTATGTATATGTGATAGATCATTGGAAAGCTTCAAATCTCAATTTCAGGGGGAAGAAACATTTTGAACTGGAGGGCATTTTTTTTAAAAAGTGTTTTTTAAACCCCTAAACCCTAACTTGAGGTGAGAGCATGAGAGAGCATAATTAAAGACACCATGATTTTAATGAGAAATTATCGCGTACTTACCTTGTTTCGATCCAAAAACTCTGCGTAGCATGTCTCACCAAGTGTCGAGACACAGCTGTGAATGCCCAAAGAGCGGAGTTTTGGGGAATTTTATGGGTGAAACACGGTAATATAACAAGGGTCGCAATGCAGAAATCGCAGACAGCAAGGAGTAGTCGAGATTTTCTTTTTCAAATATTCAACCTTTTAATAATTTTTTTTCTTCCAATTTTTCTTTGTTTGGATCGATTATATATCATATAAAATATCGGGGAAAATGCAACAGTAACAAAAAAAATACAATTAAGCGATAGTTATGAGGTAGATATCCGTGACCTATTTACAGATACTTTTTTTTTTTATTGTGACGTAATTTGTTTGAGTTTAAAATATGCGGGGGGAATAGTTTTATGAAGTCGTTTTTTTTTTTTTTTTTTTTTTTTTTTAACTAATTATTAGACATCAATTAATGATTCTAAGCTAAAAATGATAGACATTTCGAATAATAAATATAATTACTTACCCTCTTTTTATGGCTGGGTTGAAACAAAAGCGGTTGCACGTTGGCTGTAAACAGGGGGTTTCCAGGGTAAAACGGACAAATTAAAAATAGTTCGGAGGATTAATGTGCCATGAAACTGCTATGACAGCATATAGACATACTGTTCTATCAAAACGGATTTTTTGGCTTAATATACAGCAGTTCATTTTGAAGAGTGGTGCAAGAGCAGAAACTGCTTTTTCAGCCTTGTCTGTGTTTTCCGCCTTATGAAAATGTCTGAGCATTTAACATCCTCTGGACTTACTGACCAGAAAAGCCACGTGGCTATGTTTTAGACTGGCCAGTGTTTTAAGACGACGCTTGCTATTCTGGAGCTAATGCTAATGCTAACGCGACTGCTGAGCTAATGCTAGGAGTTACATTTAGCATCTGATGATCATTCACCACAGACCTTTTAAAGGCTAAAGCAGCATTGCATCTTCTCTCTTGCCAAGATAAGAAAATCTTACCTGGTTTCCAAACAAGCAAGATGGTGCGTAGCCTAGTTTGAGATACATCCTAAACTCAGCACATCTCACATGAGTGACACGTCTCAAACACTACTATGATGCAAGCTGACATACTCCACGTACAATATGACAATGTCACGCATTGTGAACATACATGGGAAAACCCATTGGCAGTGTATCAAATACTTGTTCTCCCCACTATATGACAGACAAAAACTGGCATTCTTCTCGTTACGTTGTAGTCTCCCAAGCCACGTTTTTAGTTCACCATTGTCACATCATCGTCATGATTGCCATTTCGTTATCGTCATTGTTGATGAAAACAACCCTGTGATGCATAATACAAAATATTATGTAGGACGAATTTTCAAAGTTGCAAATTACCACCTTTTTTTCTGTTCCAGTTGGAGAGTCCTGAGGGACAGACTCCAGCTCTGGGGCCTGATGGAGAGGTGAGCAGTCAAAAGTTTAACTTTTTTCTATAGGTCCTTTACTTTCTCCTGATCTTGCATCATGTACAGCCTCTGGATGAGACGAGTCAGATGAGCGACCTTCCTGTAAAGGTCATCCACGTGGACAGCGGCAACATCTTGACCGGGGTGGACGCTCCTAAGGCGGGACAGTTGGAGACATGGCTGGAGATGAACCCTGGGTGAGAAGATGCATTTTCTGATGGCATAAATACTAGCATTTTCAACTGAAAGTTACGGTACTGGTTGGATATTTATCCACAAATTGCTGTAATGTTTTCTTTAAAGCGCAAGTCTAGACCTCGATCAAGTGCACCCCAGAGGAAAGAATCTTGTTTATTAAAGTGGAAAGACACAATTTAGTTTTTTTGATGTGATATAGTAAAGAAAAATTTAAATCATGACTGATATTTCCTGGAATTAGGCGAAATAGTCCGCGTTAGACATTTTTAAATGTCTGTACCATTCTAATCACATTCTCTGCTTAATGATTTTTTTTGTCCTTTGTCATAGTCCTAAGAAATTTGTGATATGCCTATTTAAATTCTTTAAGCAACCATCTTTCAAATGAAAGTCATTTATACATACTAGGTCATGTCTTTTCTATTAAGTTATGAGGTGGCCCCACGCTCGGACAGTGAAGACAGTGAGGATGAAGAGGAGGAAGAGGTGGGTGTTACCAGTTATCTACCTGCAAAATTACACTGTTTAGTTTTATTTCACTCTTTCATTCTCTGTGGCAGGAAGAAGAGGAGGACCATCATTCTTCGTCTGCAACAACAGAAGAAAAAAAGAAGATAAGTGACCCTGACAGTGAAGACGTGTCAGAGGTAGACGTGCGACACATTATCGAGTGAGTGCAGCTACAAATAGCCTTGCTACTTACTGTTTAGATCCTTAATCAAAACAAAGTTTTCTCATGTAATTCAACCACCTTGTCCTTTGTTAAGATCAATAAGAATTTTGTCTGTAGGAACGCCAAACAGGATGTGGATGACGAGTATAGTGGTGCAGCGTTTGCAAGGGGACTTCAGTCTTACTACGCTGTAGCTCATGCCGTCACCGAAAAGGTGGAAAAGCAGTCAACTTTATTGGTAAACGGACAACTCAAACAGTATCAGGTAAATAAACTATATTAAACTGGTTTTGGCAACAGAAGTGTACAATCATACGGGATTTATAGGTATGGGAATTGATAAGACTTTAGTGATATCTAAAGAGAAGTGCAAGCAACAGCATACAGTGGTATGAAAAAGTATCTGAACCTTTTGGAATTTCTCACATTTCTGCATGAAGTAACCATCAAATGTGATCTGATCTTTGTCAAATCACACAAATGAAAAACAGTGTCTGCCTTAACTAAAACCACCCAAACATTAATAGGTTTTCACATTTTAATGAGGTTATTATGCAAACAATAACAGAAAGGAGAAAAATAAGTAACTGAACCATCATATTTTAATATTTTGTGTGCCCCCCCCCCCCCCCCCCCCCCCTCCTTTGGCAGCAATACCTTCAACCAGAGGCTTCCTGTAGCTGCAGATCAGTCTGGCATGGCCATTCTTCTCTACAAAACTGCTGTAGTTCAATCAGATTCCTGCGATATCTGGCATGATTCATTGTCTTTAGGTCATACCTATGCATTCTCAATGGGGTTCAAGTCTGGACTTTGACTGGTCACTCCAGAACGTGTATTTTGTTCTTCTAAAACCATTCTGAAATTGATTTTCTTCTTTGTTTTGGATCATTGTCTTGTTGCAGCATTCATCCTCTTTTTAGCTTCAACTGTCTGACAGAAGGCCTCAGGTGTTCTGCAAAACATCCTGATTAACTTTTGAATTCATTCTTCCATTAATGATTGCAAGTTGTCCAGGCCCTGAGGTAGCAAAACAGCCCCAAATCATGATGCTCCCTCCACCATGCTTCACAGTGGGGATTAGGTGTTGATGTTGGTGAGCTGTTACATTTTTCCTCCACACATGACATTGTGTGTTACTCCCGAGCAATTCAACTTTCGTTTCATCAGTCCAAAAATATTATGCCAAAACTTCTGTGGAGTGTCCATGTCCCTTTTTGCGAACATTAAACTAGCAGCAATGTTTTTTGTAGATGGTAGTGGCTTCCTCTGTGGAGTCCTCCCATGAACACCATTCTTGGCCATAGTTTTACATATAGTTTATGTGTGCACAGAGCTATTGGACTGTGCCAGTGATTTCTGTAAGTCTTTAGCAGAAACTCTAGGGTTCTTGTTTACCTCTCTGATTATTCTGCACTCACTCTTGGCATCATCTTTGGTGGACACTTCTTGGGAGAGAAACAACCGTGCCAAACTCTCTCCATTAGTAGACAACTTCTCTGACTGTCGACTGATGAACATCCAGACTTTTAGAGATGGTTTTGTATCCTTTCCCAGCTTTTTTTTACAAATCAACAATCCTTGATCGCAGGTCTTCAGACAGCTCTTTTGAGTGAGCCATAATGCACATCAGACAATGCTTCTCATAAAGACAATTCTTACCAGGTGTGTGTTTTATAGTGAGCAGGGCAGCTTTAAACCACTCACCAGTGATTGGGCACACACCTGACTTAAATTTTTGGGTAAAAATGGCTTTCAATTGCTCTTTAAGTCTCCTTGGCAGAAGGCTCACTCTCTTATTTTCTCCCCTTCTGTCATTGTTTGCATACTATCCTCATTAAAATGTGAAAACCTAAAAAATGTGGGTGGTTTTAGTTAAAGCAGACACTGTATTTTAATTTGTGTCATTTTGGCAAAGATCAGATCACATTTGATGATGATTTTATGTAGAAATGTGAGAAATTCCAAAAGGTTCAGATAGTTTTTCATACCACTGCAGATTTTGTAGTCCTCGACAGTCGATTTTTTTCTGGGGAAATTATGTTAAACTCCATTCTATTGTGTCATAATGCCAGCTTGTTTATCATAAAAATCTTGGGTGTCAGATTAAAGGTCTGGAGTGGCTGGTGTCACTGTACAACAACAACCTCAACGGCATTTTGGCTGATGAAATGGGTCTGGGCAAAACCATCCAGACGATTGCACTCATCACGTACCTCATGGAGCACAAGCGGCTCAATGGACCCTACCTCATCATCGTGCCCCTCTCGTGAGCTAGCAAATCTCCTTGTTCTGCGTGTAATTTGAATAATTAGTTGTGATTGTTTTTTTTTTGTTTGTTTTTTTTAAACAAAACACTCTTTCTGGCTAACAGGACCCTTTCAAACTGGGTGTACGAGTTTGACAAGTGGGCACCAACAGTTGTTAAAGTGTCCTATAAGGTAAGTTTACGTCTGGACCATCAAACAGTGCTAATCATACATTAAAGAGTGGAACCACACCTCTTTCCCTTTTTAATGATTTTTTATAGCAGTGGTTTCTTTACCTTTTACAACGAGAACTTCCAAAAAAGTACTGTATATTACTAACTAACCAATAGTAACTCTTCATCAAAAACAACAAACTAACTGTGGAGATTCTGAAAAAAAAGCGTAATTCATTTCCAATGGCAAAAACATAAAATTTCAACGTTTGAAAATACTATTTATCCTTCAGTTTGTGTTCAATTCACATTGAACATTCACAAAATCAATTTGCGCAAAAGTTATCAGCCAGTTTTGGGCAAAAATGTTTAAAAATTTGACAAAAACTTACTCATAAATTTCTAGGTTCTGTTCAATGTTCATTCGTTTGCAATGTTCAACTGCCACAAAAGTTTCCAATCACTCCAACTTAATTTCAACTAGGACCTGCAAAAACATAAGGTCATTGGTTATATCAGGTATTTTAATTTTCACAGTTCCTTATCCGATTACTCGATTATTTGAACTAACTAGTTCATCGATCAATCGACCACTAAAATAATCGATAGCTGCAGCCGTAGATGCATTTCCTATTATTGACAATGATGGACATCCAATTCATTTTGACTGGGAGAGGCAAATAACCATCGCTTATTTGCCCCGACTTGAATAGGCAAATTAACAAAGGGACAATTATGATATAGATATCATGACTACAATAATATATACATATATATACTGTGAACAATTATGATATAGATATCATTACTACAATAATATATATAGTATGTGTGTGTGTCATTTTAGTCATGAAACCTTTCTGACAGTTTCTAGTGTTACTTTTTTGCTTTAAGGGTTCACCGGCTGCTAGAAGAGCTTTTGTCCCACAGTTGCGTAGTGGCAAATTTAATGTTCTCCTCACCACCTATGAGTACATTATCAAAGACAAGCAAGTCCTGGCTAAGGTGGGCTTTTGTATCAAGTTGTATCTTTTTTCTATGATAATGTGACTTTGCTTGAGTTTTCTGCTGTTCTGTTACTCTTGTTAGTGCAACATACAGCCATTCAATCATAAACATGAAGGACTTTTTCAGTTGCTCTTCTCTCAATCTCACGCAGATCCGCTGGAAGTACATGATCGTAGATGAAGGACACCGGATGAAAAACCACCACTGTAAGCTGACGCAGGTTCTGAACACACACTACTTGGCGCCGAGGCGAGTTCTGCTGACTGGCACGCCGCTGCAGAACAAGCTCCCTGAGTTGTGGGCTCTTCTCAACTTCCTCCTGCCCACCATTTTTAAGAGCTGCAGCACCTTCGAACAGTGGTTCAATGCCCCTTTTGCAATGACTGGAGAGAAGGTATTTTGTACTTTCATCCGGTCATCAGTTCATGTCATCTTTCTACAATCACTCCACTCCACCTGCAGGTGGATCTCAACGAAGAAGAGACCATCTTGATCATTCGTCGTCTTCACAAAGTGCTCCGTCCATTCTTGTTGCGTAGGTTGAAGAAAGAAGTGGAGGCTCAGCTTCCAGAGAAGGTTTGAAAACGAATTTGTTTCATTCATTCACCGCAGAGAGTCAAATAAAATTACGTTAGGTTTTTTTAATCTCCTTAATGGTAGTTTCTGATTGACTGGGTCACTTTTAATTAAGTTTGTTTCTATTGTGTGTTTCTTCAGGTGGAATACGTGATCAAGTGTGACATGTCATCTCTCCAGCGAGTGCTCTACAGACACATGCAGGCCAAAGGCGTGCTGCTGACCGATGGCTCTGAGAAAGACAAGAAGGTGGAGTATATACATGAATTGCAGGGGCCGAAACTCAACTACTACAACTTTTAACTTAAAAAGAAAATATCATTAAATGTTGTTTTATGACATCATTCCATCAGGGCAAAGGAGGCACCAAGACGTTGATGAACACCATCATGCAGTTGAGGAAGATTTGTAACCATCCATATATGTTCCAGCAGATTGAGGTACTGCTAAATGGAGAAAACTGTGGAAAAAAGAAATTGAAAAAATATGAGAATCAAATTTAATTGCTGCATTTCCAGAGCAATACTGTAATTCTTTCAAAAGTTGTAATTAACTGCAGCTTGTTAAAATGAGTCCTAGGTTCAGATTTTTCAAAAATACAGTGCGAGTTCAGTCCTTGTCTGTTTGCTACCATTCATAGCATAATTATATGTACAGTATTACGAGCAGTATGTACCGGCGTTGCCGGGCTTGCTACTTGTGCTGGGTTGTTCGTGCCAAGGTTGGTTAATCGACACATAAGAAACCTCGAAATGTGGGCTTTCCCATGTTTTTTTTTAATTATTTTTTTTATGTATGCTGGGTGGATTTATCAAGTACCGTATTGGCCCGAATATAAGACGGCCCTGATTATAAGACGACCCCCTCTTTTTCAAGACTCAAGTTTGAAAAAAGAATTTTTGAGCACCAAATTAATTTTTATACAGAAAATAATTACAGTACATCCGAAACAAATGATTATAACGATATATTTGAGAGAAAAAGCATTTTATTTTGCCTCATTCAAATCTTAATATCTGAACATTTAAATATGTAAACTAGTGCTGTCAAGCGATTAAAATATTTGATCGCGATTAATCGCACAAATGTCGTAGTTAACTCGGGATTAATCGCACATTGATCACAACTTTTTATCTATTATAAATGTCCCTTGCATTATTTTAATACTCTTATTAACATGGAAAAGTGGATAGACTTGCTTTGTGCATTTAAATTTTTTTTTTTTTTTTTAATTGAAAACAATATGTAGTGTTATATTTCGCAGTACCATTCTCACTTTGAGCAGTCATTCACATTTCAAGCAATATCTCACACAAGTTCAGACACGTACCTGCAATAATATAAAGAAGCTCTTCAGTGTTGTTAGTCACATAGAGCTCACTCACTCACTCACTCACTCACTCACTCACTCACTCACTCACTCACTCACTCACTCACTCACTCACTCACTCACTCACTCACTCACTCACTCACTCACTCACTCACTCACAGATAGCCCACACTGGTATCAGTAGTTACAGTAGTATATGGGGAGAGAGGAGGGATATGTCTCTGTGTCTCTCTCTCACACACACACCCACACACGCACACCCACACACACATTAACATTACTGTTCTGAAACATATCTACTTTGATTATTAAATTAACAGAGAGGCACATGACATGGACAAACTATGAGTGACCTGCACTGCTCCAACGCAGCTTTGAGCTTCCTCATTTTCTCCAGCTCGGTAGCTGTTGGCATGGCGACATTGGTTGGGTGGAGGGCCAGTGCATCACTCAGATGTCCCGTATTCCGCTGGACGTGCTTGATCATTTCAAGGGTAATATTCCATCTCAGTGACACTTCCTGTGTGAGCGACTTTCTTCTGATGGTGTACGATCTGTTGCTGCTCTAGCGCCACGGCATTTGCTGGGCTGTGTTTGAAATGTCCACCTTTTCGGCATTTTGCCAATGCGCAGTCAAACGGGATGTTGTGTAAAGAAACCTGGACTGCTCGGTTCACACTGTGTGCGATGCACGGCAAGTGTTCAAAAGGAAGCTGTCTGGCCGCAGCAATCAAGTTGCCTGCACTATCAGTGGTCAGTGAGACCACTTTGTGTTCAATGTTCCAGTCTTTGGCTACTTGCATGAAATGCGCTGCAACAACGTCGCTGAAGTGCCTCTCTTCGGTCTTCATAACCGTCAAAGCATGCGACTGAAGTTCCCACAGTGGGTCGAAATAATGTGCTGTGACCCCGTGGTAGTTATCATTACGGAGGGACATCCAGTAATCTCCAGTGAGCGTGACTGTGTTTGTCTGCTCCAACGCGTGCTGTACCTTGGACTTCTCCGTGAACTTTCCATTCAGAATTGTTTTCGTTTCCATTTAGTTTCACTCAAACAGCCTACTCTTTCACAGCGAGTGAGCAGGCAAGATCAAGCACATGCGCGGGGTGTGCCTATTGTTTTGTTTCCGGGTTACCACTTTTTTTCTCACGTTGCAACCAGTGGCCACAGTTGATAAAAACTACAAGTCCACTTGGTCACAATGAACGTTAATCTCGCGATTAAAAAAATGACGCCGTTAAAATTAATTTTCGTTAACGCGTTAATAACGCGCTATTTTTGACAGCCATAATGTAAACTTAAGTGGAATCACATTAGTAAATGAATGACTTCTGGTTTTTGAAATGTAATTAAACCAATCTATTGTGATAAAACAACAAAATTGCAATAACCGCTTTAACCATCAAAGTGAAGTCTAATTGTAAAAGTAGTCTTGAAACAAATCTGAATAAGCAAAAACATTGCAATAAAATAATACCAACTGGTTAAACTTGAGATATCTGAGCTCTGTCATGAAAGAACATCGCTTCAATGATATCTGGCGCCATCTAGCGTCGTGAATGGGTATAATGTCTAGACCGCTGAGAGCTGTAATGACAGAACATCGCTTCATTGATATCTGGCGCCATCTAGCGTCGTGAATGGGTATAATGTCTAGACAGTGAATATATCTTTTTCAATCTTACTTCAATGCAAAAAAACACCATTTTATATTCGGGCCAATACGGTAGTATGGCCCAACGTTGCTTGCGTGTAAAAGTGACAATTGGCATTTTCTTAGCTAATATCTTGAGTTTTGAGTTAATTTTCGCTAAATGGAGGCCTACATAGATCAAACCCATCTAAGAGCACTTCCAGACACATAAAGTACAACTGTGTAAAATTTCATTAAAATCCGATGTCCATAAAATACAACCACAAAGACACACTCACCTTTATAGAGATTAAGATATCCAACCGAAATGAATGCCCTTTGAATATTCCGGAAAATTGTACATTTTTTTTTTCAATCCAGCATCTTGTTGTGGAGTACTCAAAGCAGTGGCGCCACCAGGGGGTGGCCAGGGGTGGCCACGGCCACCCCTATAAATTGGTTGGCCACCCCACTGGCCACCCCGCTTGCCAGTATATCGTTAGATTGTTGTAGCATCAGTTATGCATTTCATCCCAAATGAATGCATTTGTTTTGTATTGTTAAATGTAGGGCTGTCAAATTTTTCACGTTAACGGGCGGTAAATAATTTTTAAAAATTAATCACGTGATAATATTCATCACAATTAACGCATTCGCGGTACGACTCATTCACGCATTGCCGCAAACAGCCTACAATGGCGCCGTTTTACTTATATACAGAGATAAAAGGCAGAGTGGAGTAGATACAAGCATTCATTGGGTCCGTGCTTTTACTTGGGAAAAGCTTTGTCACCGCTCCCACAGCAACTATAAATATTGTAGGAAGCGATGTGGGGAAGAATGACAGGAGTTGATCTTTTTCATAACACCCTGTAGTGTACCCACCGCAGAGAAGATATAGCATTTTCAGCCACCACACACAGTCATGGTTGCACCACTTCCCATCATGCATTTGGGCAGAACAGTTAAGTTGCTACAGTATCATTTACTGAAAGTTCAACAAATACACTAGATGGCAATATTTAGTCACAATATACAAACTCACATTTATCCTTTAAGAATTACAAGTCTTTCTATCCCTGGATCCCTTTCACAGAAAGAATGTTAATAAAGTTAATGCCATCTTGTGGATTTATTGTCATAATAAACAAATACAGTACTTATGTACAGTATGTTGAATGTATATATCCGTCTTGACTTATGGTTCCATTCCAACTATAATTTACAGAAAAATATGGCATATTTTAGAGATGGTTTGAATTGCGATTAATTACGATTAATTAATTTATAAGCTGTGATTAACTCGATTAAAAATGTTAATCGTTTGACAGCCCAAGTTAAATGTACACCTTGTGCTTAATATACTGTATACATAACACAATAAAACAGAATTGTTGTAGAACTCAAAATGTTGACTGGACAGTTATGGACTATTCACATTAAATCATTAGTAACATCAAATATTACACAATACACCAAAGTATATCAGTAGCCGTGTCCTTAAGTCTTTCTGATAGTTTTCCCCTGACCTTTTTATTGCAATAATATAATGAAAACCTGAAATTATGGCTTTTAGTGTTGGCCACCCCAAGATTTTAAGTGGCCCCATCTGGCCACCCCTATGAAAAATTTCTGGAGGCGCCACTGACTCAAAGCCACAACGTATCATCACAGCACAATTAAATTTGTACCTGAAGCCGTAAAGTTCGAAAGCCAATTGCGACATCGCACTCATAAGAGATGCATCTTTTGCCCAAAAGATGGCGCTGCCGCTTTCACAATCAGGTCGCATTTTCTGTCCTAATTTTTGGATTTTCAAAATAATTTTCCGAACTAAATGGGGGCCTACAGAGATTAAACCCATCTAAGAACACTTCTAGACACATTAATCACAATTGTGTAAAATTTCGTCAATCCGTTCAGCTGTTTGGAAGTCCATTGGTAACTAACACACATACACACACACACACACACACAGACAAACTTCTGCTTTAAGTTCTAAGTATAGATACTGTAAACAGAATTACAAATTATTTCCCCTGATCCTGTAGAAAGTAACTTTCTGACAAAGTTTAACAATTCCTTTCTAGGAATCCTTCTCAGAACATTTAGGCTTTTCTGGCGGAATAGTACAAGGGTAAGTGTTAATTGTAACTCACGTTCTGTAAAAACACATGCATGAAATACATCATCTGTAATCCTTTTTTTTCTTTTCAGCCCTGACCTATATCGAGCATCGGGAAAATTCGAGGTGTTGGATCGGATCCTCCCCAAACTGCGGGCGACAAACCATAAAGTGCTGCTCTTCTGTCAGATGACCTCACTCATGACTATCATGGAGGACTACTTTGCCTACCGTAGCTTTAAGTATCTGCGTCTGGATGGTAAAACCCAAATTCTCTCTCATTACTGTATTTTCCCCATTATAAGACGCATCGGAGTATGAGGCGCACTTTCAACAAATGGCCGATTTTAAAACTGTTTTCATATAGGACACGCCACATGATAAGGCACAGTACTAGTAGTAGTAGTGGTTGGGAATTCACTATGCATCCACTATATAGAGCTGCACTAAATTGAATGTCATGCCAATGAGATTTTAAGGTGCACTGTCAGCTTTTGAGAAGATTTAAGGATTTTAGCTGCGCCTTATAGTGCTGAAAAGGGTGGGAAGACACAGTGAAGATCAAAGATATTTTCTCAACAAATTGGACTATAAGCCGCTACTTTTATCCTTCATTTTGAATCCTGCGGCTTATCGTCCAGTGTGGCGTATTTGTTGATTTATTTGGGTTAATAGGTAACATTTTCTTTGACAGCAGCCTCATAGTCTCATAATCGTGACATGACACTATCATGGGCATTAATGCCATTATGAATTATGTCACTAACTCCATTTATGTCCAGCTCAGATCTTTACATCCATTCAAAACAGATAAATTGGCTAATGACACATAATGACATCTGTCATAAGCATTTATTAATGCTCATGGCAGTGTCATGTCATAATTATGATGGTCTTATGACAGTCTTATGGCGCTACTTCCAAATAAAGTGTTACCAAATACCATAACTAGCAATTAATGAAACAGCTGGAACAGTAACTGAAGAAATAATTAGCACAGAACATGAGTTTGATTGTTATTTACATCTGTAGCGCTGCAATGCATGTTGGATGACAACAGTGTTGACAGCAAGTGGCAGCAGAGGTTAACCATCTGCCCCAAGGGAGCAGTGATGGCCAAATGAAGCTTCCTGCAGCAATGAAACAATTAGCTGCAAAGCTTCATGGTGGTTCATTTGATCTTATGATGCCGCTGTTAGATATAGTGTTACCGGTTAATATCTTTTGGTATAAATATCCCATAATACAGTGAGGACAGCTGCAGCTTATAGTCCTGTGCGGCTCATATATGAACAGATGCCATTTTCGTGTCAAATTAGGTGGGTCGCGGCTTATAGTCCGGTGCACCTTATAGTCCGAAAATAACGGTAGTTTTACAGATGTGCAATAGTGCAGTGTTTTTCAACCTTTTCTGATCACGGCAAGTTTTTACATTGGAAAAAATCTCGCGGCACAACACAAACCAAAAATGTTCTAAAATTACATTATATAATATTTAATCATAAAATTCATTCATTCATTTTCCGAGCCGCTTGTCCTCACGAGGGTAGCGGGGTACACCCTGAATTGTTGCCAGCCAGTCGCAGGAGCCAAAGGAGATAAACAACAACTAATTATAAAATAATATCTTAATATTTATACTTACTGTGTGATAAAACAGGGAGGATTGGCGGTCATCACCTATTGATAAAATGGAAAGGACACTTTCGTGTATATGGACACTTGACGAGTAATCAAATGATGTACCGTAGACGTGCCGGGGTCCACATTGTCACAGACCGCAAGGTGGCTGATGGCGAGAAATCTGAGCAGTTCTTGAATGTGACACAAGCAATACCTAGCTCATCTACACAAGACCGCAACCTTCTACCTACAGTGGGGCAAATAAATATTTAGTCAACCACCAATTGTGCAAGTTCTCCTATGTGAAAAAATTAGAGAGGCCTATAATTGTCAACATGGGTAAACCTCAACCATGAGAGACAGAATGTGGAAAAAAAACCTGAAAATAACATTGTTTGATTTTTAAAGAATTTATTTCAAAATTAGAGTGGAAAATAAGTATTTGGTCACCTACAAACAAGCAAGATTTCTGGCTGTCAGAGGTCTAATTTCTTCTGACGAGGTCTAATGAGGCTCCACTCGTTACCTGTATTAATGGCCCCTGTTTTAACTCATTATCGGTATAAAAGACACCTGTGTTTTACCCATGTTGACAATTACAGGCCTCTCTAATATTTTCAAGTGGGAGAACTTGCACAATTAGTGGTTGACTAAATACTTATTTGCCCCACTGTACTCCTTCCTTCATACTGCAACTCCGCCCGGCGACGTAAAAAAAAAAAAAAGCGATATTGGATAATTTCTCGTGGCACACCTGACGATTGGCGGTGGCACACCGGTTGAAAAACACTGCAATGGTGAAGAAAAATGTAGGTAAAAGCCAGTTTTTCCAGGAAGTGGCCACATCAGTTAATTTGATCAATGCTGCTACTACTTTAGCCAATCAAATGCATGTATCCCAGATTCGTCACACATTATCACATGAACCTGTGCTCAAGTCTATCAGTGTGTACTATGTACCTGGCTACGACTGTCATAACAAAACAGATGCGCGCGCAAGCAGTGCCATTTTTTCGTCTTCAAAGATTACCTTTTTCAATGATCAGAGTTCTAAGGAATCCACCATTTGCATTCATAAACTGTGAGCAACTGTCTTTAACGTGAAGGATATTTATACTAGGTGTTGTCTTTCCCTTTAAAGGCATCTTGTCAACAGATGTAAGTGCATAACACTAAAACAAATCACCTTTGTTTGGAAAATGGTACACATACTAAATTGTCAGGGGAATTAAAGAGATTTCATGGTCATTTTTTGGAAATTTGGGTAAAATGCAATTATTAGGATTTTGTTTGCAAATATGCAAGCAAATAATGTTGTTATACATATAGTTAAGGCCTTTATGGTGATGTTAACCAATTCCTATTCATTTTTGTTGATTCATTAATATTTATAATAGTGGAATATTTGCCTTTTTTTTTTTAAATTCTTGGAATTTAGCATTCAAGGACATGTCTTGATTGTACACCAGGGTTGAAAGTGGGCCAGAACGGTCTGGAACACCTTTCTGGTAAAAGATTTGGGGGCGGAACAGTGCTATAATCTCGAAAAAAATGACGCCAACTGTCAACCCCATGTTTAAAAAAAGAGCCCTGCCACGCCGCCACACACGCATCTCCAATAAGAACAATCTACTAACGCCAGATTTACATACACAAGGGTTAACAGCAAGCCTAATAAAGTGTGTGTGTAGCGTAATCCGTTTCCACCGATAATTGTGATTCATTTATGCTACGTACTGTAGTTCTTCCCAGCGTCTCTCCTGGACTCTGCTGTCCGTTCAATTGGCTGACATACAACGGAAAATTTATCAGATCTTTAATAGAAAGGAAAGAGTTGATGATGTTTATTTTATTTTATTTGGGAGGTTCAGAACATCTTCCATATTAAAGTGCACTTTGGACTTATTTTTGTTCATTTATGTAAGGTAATGTACTTATTTATTTTGTTATAATTAAAAAAAGTAAAAAGAAGTAAAAATTTCACTGTGCATAATATAAGTAATTTGTACTTATTTCTTGTTAATGTATGTTACTTATATCTATATTTTTTTTTAAAATCGATGTTTACATTATCTTCAATTTTAATGTACGTCCTATGTTCTTGAATAGTTAAAATTGAGGTTTTGGAATTTAGAATTTACATTTGACAAAAGGTCTTTAGAATTTAGATTTGACAAAAGGGAAACTAAAAATAAGATGGAGTTTTAGATAGAATTCTATAAATCAGTGAAAAAGTACAAATTGAATGGAAATCACTTTCTCATTGATGCCTCGTTTCAGTGTAATACAGTAGCCTAATGGATGTGTGAAACCTTTCATTCATTCATTCATTTTCCGAGTCGCTTATCCTCACGATGGTCACGGAGGTGCTGGAGCCAACCCCGGCTAACTATGGGCAGCATGCGGGGGTACACCCTGAATCTGTTGCCAGCCAATCACAGGGCAAAAGGAGACGAACAACCATTTGCGCACACACTCATACTAGGGACAATTTAGAGTGTTCGATCAGCCTACCATGCATATTTTTGGGATTTGGGGGGAAACTGGAGTATCGGAGAAAACCCAACATGCAAACTCCACACAGGAAGGCCAGAGCCCGGGATTGAACCCTTGATCTCAGAACATTGAGGCGGATGTGCTAAGCACGTGTGTGTGAAAACTGTTGTGGTTTATTTTGTGTTATACTGTATTGATAACTGAGCCAAAAGCAGGTTTTGCATTTCGGTGGTTTTAGGAGGTTAGACCCCCCCACCCTTCATAGTAGAGTAATAGTAACAAAAATAATAAGATGTTTTTCTTCACGCTTTGTCCTACCAGGTACTACAAAGGCTGAAGACAGAGGAATGTTACTAAAGACCTTCAACGATGCCGAGTCTGAATATTTCATTTTCCTCCTGAGCACTCGAGCGGGAGGCCTAGGACTCAACTTGCAGTCTGCCGATACTGTCATCATCTTTGACTCGGATTGGAACCCACACCAGGTTTCACTTTATTTTCATATCATTCATGTAGGGTTAGTGTGAATAAAATATTTAATTTTATCTTGTCCGCAGGACCTGCAAGCCCAGGACAGAGCTCACCGCATTGGCCAACAAAACGAGGTGCGCGTGCTGCGCCTGTGCACGGTCAACAGTGTCGAGGAGAAGATTTTGGCTGCCGCGAAGTACAAACTGAACGTAGACCAAAAGGTGATCCAGGCCGGCATGTTCGACCAGAAGTCGTCCAGCCATGAGCGCAGGGCCTTCCTCCAAGCCATTTTGGAGCATGAAGAGCAGGACGAAGTCTGGGGACAAGACGTGTGTCTACGGTTGAATGTGTGTGCGTGCACCAGCAACACAACACTTTTGAGACGTAGTTTTTCAAAAGGTCTTATTGTTTATTCTCTGCTTGCCAATGTCGGTCTGGTGTATTCAGGAAGAGGACGAAGTTCCTGACGACGAGACGGTCAACCAAATGATCGCCAGAAGCGAAGAGGAGTTTGATCAGTTTATGGTTAGTGTTTATTTGCGCAAAACAAACACCAGCTGTATTCCCTCAAGGGAAGGAAACAAAAAGAATCACTAGACAACATAACTGTTAATTAGTGGTGTAATATGATTGTTTTTATAATGTTTGTTTTTCACATCAATTTAGTTCGCTGAATTTTATGTGGCAACAGAAAAAAAAATGTTGTTTGTTCCAAGTTATATTCCAGTAACTTTCAAGTTAACAAAATTAATTACTTGACCCCAACTTCATTCTGATTACTGGAATGTCCAACCTGGTTTGTTAAGTAAATGAAAATATGATTAAAAGGAGACATTAAAAACAAAAATCACAATTTGAAACAGTTTCAAAGGGTCTAAATATCACACCTTTAAAGTTAAAGGTTAGTAAGTAGACCAAATAAAAATACTTGACCAAAAAGAATGCTTTTTAAAAATATTAAATAAGTCTGGAGTATCCCCTAAAATTCATTTTTTTTCTCTTCTGTCAGCAGTAACAGCTAGCTAAACAGTTAGCTTCTACTCCTGAGAAAAAGCTAGCATTACTACGGATTTGCAATGCTGCTACCTACAACCCTGTTACTATGGTTATGCCACATTGTTTGAATATTAAAAAAAGAAATTATGTAATACATTTTATTATTGATCTGTAAGCTGAGCTAATCAGGCCTTTGATAGTTCGTTATCTAATATTTATGAATACATACATTGCAGGAAACCAGAGAAATGAAGGCCTTTTTTCCAAGAATTTTGAAGCCAAAAATGTCCTCCAATTCTACAAATACTCTCAAACATTTTTAAGTCAAAGTATACCTAAGGGTATACTTTTCACATGCTATTATACCTAAGGGTATACTTTTCACATGCTATTAATTTATAGACAGTGAAGGAAATAAGTATTTCAATACCTTGCTATTTTGCAAGTTCTCACACTTAGAAACCATGGTGGTGTCTGAAATTTTCATCGTAGGTGCATGTCCACTGTGAGAGAGGTGACCTTCAAAGAAAAATCCAGAATTCACAATGCATGTTTTTTTTAACAATTTATTTGTGTGATACAGCTGCAAATAAGTATTTCAACACCTGTCTATCAGCTAGAATTCTGACCCTGAAAGACCTGTTTGTCCACCGTTTAAAAGTCCACTTCCACTCCATGTATCATCCTGAATCAGATGCACTTGTTTGAGGTCGATAGCAGCATAAAGACACCTGTCCACTCTAGGGGTGTGACAAAATATCGAAATGTTGCTATATCGTGATACTTTGTATCCCAAAGGATTATTGATATGCGCCTGCCAAGAATCGAGATGTCGTTTTAAAAAGGTGTCAATGTCTAAAAAAAATAAAATTAAAAGGAACCAACAAGTTGCTACCAAAATCTTCCACCATAAAAGTGTCTCAGTTAAGTCTAAGGCTGCATTGACAGTGCTCGACGCCCAATCCATTTAGACTGGGAACGTTCGTTCGCTCGAAACCAGAGCATTCACAGTCATTCTGTCCGATTTTCAAGGCATTTACAGGTCATTTCTTGTTGAGTTTGAGTCATTGCCTATTTATTTGGGTGATTCCCAGGTCACTTCCTGTTCTATAAATCAAAATAAACAGGAAGTGACCTATAAAATACCCCAAAATCAACAGGAAATAACTGAAAATCAACAGGTAACTGACCTTAAATGGCCAAAATTACCTAATTGCCTGGCATTGGCTGCCATTGACGGCCATAGACTTTCAATCCGTTTGAAGTGGGAGGGATGGCAGCGAATGAACGAATGTTCATTCGCTGCCACCCTCACAGTTCAAATGTATTGGACGTCTACTAGTGGTAAACTCATTCCAATTCACAGCAAAAGCTTGTTTTTTCTGTTTATTAGTTGTTTGTAGGATATCCTAGAATTATTTCCTGACCAATGTATCGATAATCGTTGTATCACCATATCGTCAGATCATCGTTATCGTGAGCTTTGTATCGCAAATCGTATTGTGAGGTACCAAGAGGTTCCCACTCCTATTCCACCCCATACAATCAGTAAGACTCAAACTTGTAACGTGGTCAAGACTAAAGAGCTGTCCAGAGACACCAGAGACAAAATTGTTTACCTCCACAAGGATGGAAAGGGCTACGGAGCAATAGTCCGGCAGCTTGGTGAATAAAGGTCCACTGTTAGAGCAATCATCAGAAAATGGAAGCTAAACATGACGGTCAATCTCAATTGGATTTGAGCCACATGATCCTAAGAAAGGTGAGGAATCAGCTATGAACTACATGACAGGGGTTAGTCAATGACCTGAAAAGAGCTGGGACCACCGTTTCCAAGGTTACTGTCATAAATAAGGTTACTGTCATGGTTCATGCATGAACCAGCACATGTCAAGGCCCGTCTTAAGTTTGCCTACGAGCATTTGGATGATGCAGAGGAGTTGTGGGACCAAGTTTTGTGGTCAAATGAGGGTAAAATAGAAAATTTTGGTCATAATTCCACGAACTGAAGAAGAATGTTGAGTGCTATCTCAAGAACACCATCCCTGCTGTGAAGCACGGGGTGGTAGCATCATGCTTTGGCTTTTTTTTCTTTCTGCGCGTGGGACAGGACGATGCACTGTATTAAAGAGAGGATGACTGGGGCCTTGTATTGTGAGATTTTGGGGAACAACCTCCTTCCTTCAGTCAGAGCCCGGAAATGGGTCATTGCTGGTTCTTCCAACATGACAATGAACCGAAGCACGCAGCCAGAAAACCAAGGAATGGCTCTGTAAGAAGCATATCAAGGTTCTAGCATGGCCTAGCATGTCTCCAAACCTAAACCCAATAGAAAACCTTTGGAGGGGGCTCAAACTCTGTGATTCTCAGCGACAGCCCAGAAACCTGACTGATCTAGAGTAGATCTGTGTGAAGAATTGGGCCAAGATCCTTCCTGCACTGTGTGCAAACCTGGTGAAAAACTACAGGAAAGGTTTGACCTCTGTAATTGCAAACTAAGGCTCATGTACCAAATATTAACATTCATTTTCTCAGGTGTTCAAATACTTATGTATTTGCAGCTGTATCACACAAATAAATCGTTAAAAAAAACACATTGGGATTTCTGGATTTTATTTTTTGGATTATCTCTCTCACAGTGGACATGCACCTACGAGGAAAGTTTCAGACCCCTCCATTCATTTTTAAGTGGAAGAACTTGAAAAAATAGCAGGGTGTTCAAATACTGTATTTATATTCTTCACTGTAATACATTTGTTGTTAACTTCAATTGGCATTGTGCTGCCCCTTCTTTTTAAGTGTTACAAAAAAGACATTTGGATGGCAAAAAAACATGAGTCACAGCGCTACAGAAACATTCATGCTGATTAAGCTTGTCTAATGTGAAAAGGTATGTGGTTTTTATTGTCTGGCAGCGCATGGATTTGGACCGCCGGCGTGAGGAAGCCCGCAACCCTCGGCGTAAGCCTCGTCTAATGGAGGAGGACGAGTTGCCTACCTGGATCATGAAGGATGACGCTGAAGTTGAGCGACTCACCTGCGAGGAAGAGGAGGAAAAAATGTTTGGACGAGGTTCCCGCCAGCGGAAGGAGGTTGACTACAGCGATTCATTGACGGAGAAGCAATGGCTCAAGGTAATTGGAGGAAAAGGGGCGGGGAAGAAGAAGGCGGGTTGGCGAGGCAGAGGGTCGACTGACTCTCGGATTTCCATCCCGAGCAGGCCATCGAGGAGGGCACGCTGGAGGAGGTGGAGGAGGAAGTGCGGCACAAGAAGACCACTCGAAAGAGGAAACGGGATCGGGATCTGGACCTCCCTGTGCCCTCATGCTCTTCAGGAGGAAGAGGACGAGGAGACAAAGATGACGATGCAAAGAGGCAGCGAAAAAGGGGGAGACCACCTGTTGAGAAGATATCGCCCAATCCTCCTGCCCTCAACAAGAAGATGAAGAAGATCATCGATGGTGTTATCAGATACAAAGATGGGTAAAGAAACCTACTGATTTTGATTCAAATGCAATCACCAAACACGTTCTAATGATATCCATCTCGTAGGCTGTATAAAAAATTCTCCATTTTGAGATCAGGCAAAAATTGTATATGAATTTTGAATGTAATCTGAACATTCAAAATCAAAGTTTCCCATCTCTTTCTTCCTATAGGTTTGATGTACAGTACTTCACTTATACACCACTAAACTAAATGTTTGTCAGCGTTCCCATTATCTACTTTAGCATACGTATACTCAAATAGTATTCTATTACTCTTAAGTCCCATACAGTCATGAGTTGGACCTATGTTGTCTCATCCAAATGATGTCACCTCTCATAGTGCAAGTGGACGTCAACTCAGCGAGGTGTTCATTCAATTACCATCTCGCAAGGAGTTGCCCGAATATTATGAGCTGATTCGCAAACCAGTGGACTTCAGGAAGATCAAGGTAATAGCACAATGTCGCTTTCATAGAATGAATTCCCTAATTGGCTGCCGCTGACAATGATAGACGTTCAATCCATTTGCACTGTTTAAATGGATTGGACGTCAATCGCCGTCAGTGTCAGCAAATGAGTTCAAAATGAATCTTTTATGAACACTAGGAGAGAATTCGAGGTCACCGCTACCGCAGCCTTGCCGACCTGGAGAGAGACATCATGCTGCTTTTCCAGAATGCACAAACCTTCAACCTCGAGGGATCACTGGTGAGGGCCAGTTGTTATATCTAGAAATCTATATCGATAGATAGATTTAGAACTAGCGGGTGTGACAAAATATTGAAATGGTGATATATCGTGATACTTTGTATCACAAAAGGTTATCGACATGCTCCTGCCAAGAATCGAGATATCGTTTTAAAAAGGTGTCGATGTCCAAAAAATAAAAAGGAACCAACAAGTTGCTACCAAAATCTTCCACAATAATAGTGTCTCAGTTAACTCTAAGGCCACATTGACGGTGCATGACGCCAAATCTATTTAGACTGGGAATGTTCGTTCATTTGAAACCAGACCATTCACTGTCATTCTGTCCGATACTGGTCATTTCCTGTTTGAGTCACTGCCTATTCATTTGGGTGATTCCCAGGTCACCTCCTGTTCTGTAACTCAAAATAAACAGGAAGTGACCCATAAAATACCCCAAAATCAACAGGAAGTAACTGAAAATCAACAGGTAAATTACCTTAAATAGCCCAAAATTACCTCATTGCCTGGCATTGGCTGCCACTGATGGCCATAGACGTTCAATCCGTTTGAAGTGGGAGGGATGGCAGCCACCCTCCCAGTTCAAAAGGATTGGAGGTCTACTAGTGATAAACTAATTTCAATTCACAGCAGAAGCTTGTTTTTCTGTTTATTAGTTGTTTGTAGAATATTCTCGAACAATTTCCTGCCGAATGTATCGATAATCGTTGTATCGCCATATCGTCAGATCATCATTATCGTGAGCGTTGTATCGCGTATCGTATCGTGAGGTACCAAGAGGCTCCCACTCCTATCTAGAACAGTGGTTCTTAACTGGAGTTTGATTGAATCCCAGGGGTTCATTGCGTAAGCCTCAGGGGTTCGGTGAAGGTTAAGAAACGCAGAGCCCTATTTTGTACGCTGACTAAATCTAGGCAAAGTGGGGTTTTAGACCAGGTTTTTGACTGGTTTGTCCTCAATTTACAGGCTTTACTCCATTTCTTTCCATTGCTAGCCTTCTATCTAATGGAAGGAGAAATCGGTTTGCTCGGTGGAAGGTTGACTCGCACTCGGTTGGCAGCGTGAACTGCCTAGATAATAGCGGTGTGCCAATACATTGATTATCAGATTCATCGAGATTTGACTCGTGACATTTCGATTACGATTAATAAATGTTCCAAAATGATTATTTTCTATAATCACTTAATGACAGGAACACTACCACTGCTCGCAGAACAAAAGTAAAAGACACGCCTGCCGTCCGGACACCTACATATAAGAACGCACAAGGTGAGGATGGCGGCAACAGAAGTTACTGAGTGAGAGATTTACTCCTCAGGATTAAAAACTAACATTTGGAAGCATTTTGGGTTTTATCAACATGACAATGGAAAGGGCATTGACAAAGGTTACTCCGTATGTAGAACGTGTAAAACCAGGATTAAATACAGCGATAACGCTACAAAAATGCTTGTGATAATCGATAATACCATGATAATCTTTCAATAATCGAATCGTAGCACCCCATCCTGAATCGTAATCGAATCGTGGGATACCTTACTTAGCACACCCCTAGTAGATAATTATATTAAAAAAAAAAAAACATTTGCATCATTTTAAGTCTTGAAAATAGCATGTGATGCAAGGATGCGACAAAAAATGAGAATGTAGACATGAAAACAGTGTGAAATGAAATTAGTTTTATGTAATTTATAGGGGTGTCAAACGATTAAAATTTTTAATCGAGTTAATCACAGCTTAAAAATTAATTAATCGTAATTAATCGCAATTCAAACCATCTATAAAATATGCCATATTTTTCTGTAAATTATTGTTGGAATGGAAAGATATATACATTCAACATACGGTACATAAGTGCTGTATTTCTTTTATATAACAATCAAGATGGCATTACCATTATTAACATTCTGTTAAAGCGATCCATGGATAGAAAGACTTGTAGTTCTTAAAAGATAAATGTTAGTACAAGTTATAGAAATGTTATATTAAAACCCCTCTTCATGTTTTCGTTTTAATAAAATTTGTAAAATTTTCAGTCAAAAAATAAACTAGTTGCCCGCCATTGTTGATGTCAATAATTACTTACACAATGGTCATGGGTGCTGAAGCCTATAAAATCAGTCACACACAAGCGCCAGCAGAGGGCGGCAAAACTCCGAAAAGCACAACAAGTACACCTTTCACTGTGCTGTCATTTTAATCTGTTTGAGCGGGGCATTTGTGCGTTAATTGCGTCAAATATTTTAACGGGATTAATTAGAAAATTAATTACCGCTCGTTAACGCAATAATTTTGACAGCCCTAGTAATTTACCAACGTGAAATACAAAAAAAAAAAATTTTTTAATTATTTGTAGTAAATAGGAAATCTGGCAGAAATTTTAACAGGAATTCACTTAGATGTTAGCTTGCTAGGTTTTGAATTTGTAAAAAAAGACAAAAATAAAAATGGCTTTATGAAATTCCGAAGGGTTTGGTGAATGCATCTGTGAAACTCGTTGGGTTCAGTACCTTTAGCAAGGTTAAGAACCACTGATCTAGAAAAATAACAATGATACTGATGTTTCCTGCCGTGTGACATGAGCAGATATACGAGGACTCCATCGTGCTTCAATCGGTCTTCACCAGCCTGAGGCAAAAAATCGAAAAGGAGGAGGAGAGCGAGGGTGAGTACAGCGAGGAAGAAGAGGACGAGCAAGATGACGGTTCAGAGTCTGAATGTAAGTATAGTACTGTACTTTTTGTCTGCATTTTTATAGCTCTATAGGCCTCTAATCCTTGTTTTGTGTGTGTGTGCAGCCCGTTCGGTCAAAGTCAAGATCCGACTGGGCAAGAAGGAGCGAGGCGGCGATCGAGGGAAAGGACGCAGCAGACGATCGGGACGCACCAGAGCCAAACCTGTGGTTAGTGATGACGATTCTGAGGAAGAACAGGAAGAGGTAATTTAATCTGTGTTTATTGGGTACACTTTCATATCTCAAAATTGTATCTTTACTGGGCTCATTCAATTCTGTTAACCTGAAAATGAATAAATAATCATACACAGATTTGTTCTAATTATCTACATGTATTTGTGTTTGTGTTCCACAGGAGCACTCCCTAAGTGCCACTGATGACGAGTCCTGAATTGCACTTTGATGTGAGAATGTAAGAGCGAGGTGGGCTACAAAAATATATTCCGCCTGCTCACACATTTAAAGTACATCATAAATAAATTAAACCTCCATGCACCTATAAACACAAAGGGCATAAAACACAAGGGATTGCTATAATGCAAATGAAAAAATTTGGCCAAGGACTTTATTATGGGTGTACCTTTCCTGAATTGGCTCACTTTTAGCTTTTTAAGCCTTCATTTTAATAACAGGTCAGTAATGAGATGTGTATTTACGAGCTGTAGGAATCATATTAAAACTGAGGCGATCGAATGATTGCTTCCTGCCCCTTCCAGTGGAAATGGATTGGACATCTATTGCTGTCAATTGATGTTTTCAATGTCTATTTCCCTCTGTTACTAACTACCACAACATATACTCTGTAAATGAGTTAAACTAATAATGACTTTTTAATAGATTTCCACTGTCCCTGAAAGGTTTAACTGGTAATCATTTGAAAGCATAATCATGTTAAATTCCTGGCCCAAGAATTCACAGCACATTAACCCTTCAATTATACCCTCCTACCCAGTATTTCATACGAAGATGCCCTAATTCTGGGTTTCTAAGTGTATAAAAAAATAGGTTATTGGCACTTAGTTAAACCTTCATGAACTGTTTACATAAACAGTGAGGAGTCTCTTCTGCTCTGCCCCAATACTTACTAGCTTTGAAGTTTGAACATGCCAAATAGTGAGAATTGACTTCATATGAAACTACATTTTATTTTGTCTTCACACGGACTACTGGCATTTTTTTTTATTTTTTTTTATAACTTACATAGGTGTTCATAATAGTGTGTACTAAGTTTACATTGTTGAATTTTTTCATTTGACAGTACTTCTTCTTGAGAACAAGCTATTAAGCGCTGAGGAAAAAAATAAGAGTTAAAAAAGGCACAATATGGAACAATTCCAATGTACAGTATATTTAGATACAAAATGCTTTGTATTTAAGGGGTTAAGATGTAACTAGATTTTCAAAAATGATCTTATCTGGCCAAAAGAATTCTGAGACCACTAAATCCAGTAAACACTGAATGTATCCAGAAAATACTTTCAAACTGCCAAAAAGCAACCACCTTCCTCAGCCTGTGTACATAATTTGGTCAATTAAAAACCAACGTACACTGCTATATTTGGGTTGGATGTTGAGCCTTAAAAACACTTCTCAGAAATTGTGAAGTGACCAAACGCAGTATCTTGACAGATGGTTAATGGAGGACGCGCTTCACGTACGTATTTTTGCATCAAAATAGCCTTGATGCTGCTGCTTGCATGTCTTGTAGCATTTCATAGAGTACATTAAACTCTTGATCCAACGAATATCTTAAACAGCAACTTTTTCTTCCCCTGTATTTCGTGACTATAAGTTGTCAAAAATTTTCCTTGTACTTTTTATGTTAGTTTTTGATTTCAAGACAAAGGACCAGAGGGACATTGGCTCCTCTCTGCTTTGAATGCCTCATGGCCAGACAGTGTTGGATATTCTGTGTGCAATTTGTTTTGGTGACTTTTCTTGAGAACTGTACTTCATTGTAATTTTGTTATTTATGGTAGGTAGTCAAGAACATGCAGCCAAAGCATCAACACTTCCATGTGTGTGTGTTGTGTTGTCGTTGTCACTGGAAAAAACATTGTAACAATAAATTAAGCGTAAAAGTGTTTCTTTTAATGTTTGTGTTATTGGGTGTTCTTCCGTCTGTAGCAGTAATTCTTAACCTTTGGTGCCATCACTAGGGCTGGAAAATAATTTCAGTATTATAAAGCTGGGCCCCAAGGGACCAAGGGCAAGGCAATGATGTTTTGGTTTCTGCACACTGAGTAGTTTTGACTGAACCTAGACTGAACTCTCATGTGGTGTAAGGGATTTGACAACTATTTCTGATTGAACAAAATAGCCTCAACAATAAATAGTATTTGTATTTGCATTTTATTTAAGTGGGTGCATTTTTTTCTTTCCACCTGATCAACTCATCCTTTTTTGAATTTTTTTATTTGTTATTCATTTCAACCCCAACACCTAATGCCTTTTTTTAGCTTTTAAAACTTGGATGAATTGGACTTACCGGTAGTTAGCTAATGTAAACATTAAAAAAAAAAAAAAAAGTCAACACAAATCATAATATCAACACACAAATAATGAAATAAAAGAACCAAAGTCATTTCTCTCAGTTTTCAGAAAACTTAAATATTTAATTAAATAATTATCCAAATCATCCAATTAATTAATATTTAACTTAAATATGTGATATTTATTATTATACTGTAAGGGTAGAATTGATCTGTTCAAATGAGGATGCGGGAATTGTTTTTACCAGAAATATCCAATGCAATGAGGGGATGATATACAGTGGTATGACAAAGTATGTGGACCTTTTGGAGTTTCTCACCTTTCTGCATAAAATCATCATCAAATGTGATCTGATCTTTGTCAAAATCACACAGATGAAAAAATGGTCTGCTGTACCTAAAACAACCTAAACATTCATCGGTTTTCATATTTTAACGAGGATCGTATGCAAACAATGACAGAAGGGGGGGGAATAAGTTAGTGAACCGTCACATTTTTCATATTTTGTAGCCCCCCCCCTGGCAGCAATAACTTCAACTAGACGCTTCCTGTAGCTGCAGATCAGTCTGGCACATCGATCAGGACTAATCTTCACTACAAAACTGCTGTAGTTAAGTCAGATTCCTGGAATGTCTGGCATGAATCACTGTCTTTAGGTCATGGCACAGCATCTCAATGGGGTTCAGGTCTGGACTTTGATTTGGCCACTCCAGAACGTGTTTTTGTTCTTCTGAAACCATCCTAAAGTTGATTTACGTTTGTGTTTTGGATCATTGTCTTGTTGCAGCATCCATCCTCTTTTTAGCTTCAACTGTCTGACAGACGGCCTCAGGTTTTCCTGCAAAACATACTGATGAACTTTTAAATTCATTCTTTCATTAATGATTACAAGTTGTCCAGGCACTGAGGCAGCAAAACAGCCCCAAATCATGATGCTCCCTCCACCATGCTTCACGGTGGGGATGAGTTGTTGATGTTGGTGAGCTGTTCCATTTTTCCTCCACACATGACGTTGCATGTTACTCCCAAACAATTCAACTTTGATTTCATCACTCCACAAAATATTTTGCCAAAACATCTGTGGAGTGTCCAAGTGCCTTTTTGCGAACATTAAACGAGCAACAATGTTTTTTTCGACAGCAGTGGCTTCCTCAGTGGAGTCCTCCCATAAACACCATTCTTGCCCATAGCTGTACATATAGTTGATTCGTGCACAGAGATATTGGACTGTGCAAGTGATTTCTGTAAGTCTTTAGCAAACACTCTAGGGTTCTTTTTTTTACCTTGACTATTATGTGCTGAACTCGTGGCGTCAACTTTGGTGGACAGCCACTTCTTGAGAGAGAAGCAACAGTCCCAAACCCTCTCCATTTGTAGACAACTTCCCTGACTGTGATTGATGAATATCCAGACTTTTAGAGATGGTTTTGTATCCTTTCCCAGCTTTATACAAATTAACAATCCTTGATCGCAGGTCTTCAGACAGCTCTTTTGACCGAGTCATTATGCACATCAGACAATGGTTCTCATCAAGACAATTCTTACCAGGTGTGTGTTTTATAGTGGGCATGGCAGCTTAAAACCACTCATCAGTGATTGGACATACACCTGACTTAAATTGTTTGGTAAAAATTGTTTTCAATTGCTCTTTAAGTCTCCTTAGGCAGAGGGTTCACTTATTTTTCCACCTTCTGTGATTGTTTGCATGCTATCCTCATTAAAATGTGAAAACCTATCATGCTTGGGTGGTTTGAGTTAAAGCAGACACTGTTTTTACACATGTACGATTTTTGACAAAGATCAGATCACATTTGATGGTGATTTTATGCAGAAATGTGAGAAATTCCAAAAGGTTCAGATACCTTTTCATACTAGTGTATATTAGAGATGTCACTTACTGTACTTTACTATAATACAGTACACATACTTCACATTGATTATGTATACCTGAACAAATCCCCAAAGATGCGCAATTTCAGGTTTTTTTGTTTTCTAAAAACTTATAAAAAATTAATTTAAAATACATTTCTAAATCATTGCCATTATTTGACAGATGCAATTAATCCGTATCACCACAAGGACGCGCTCTCACACAGTGAACCAATCAAACAGGATTGAAGTAATTTTATTTTAACTTTTTTTCTCAAATTAATCAAGCACATTTGTTTTTGTATGTTGTTGTGGGATTCATGGCAACAGCTAGGTTTATGTAATAGGAAGAAGAATGTATTCCAATAGTCTTTGGGGTTGTTAGTTTCCTCTGCTCCAGCTCACAGCCAGCGGTTAAAATGTTCTGTCAAGAGGGCCATGTTTATATACAGTACTGTATACACACACACTATATACATGAACATAAAAATAAATAAATAAATAAATAAACAATGCTGGCTGAGTTTTACAGACTTCAAGATTAGTATAAAGGAAAGATTATGTAGCCTGTTCTGTGTCATCTGATGATGTCAGGTTGGCTATACAGAATTAAAGTTTTAAGCACTTATGAAAATTGGCACTGCTCCAGCTAAGATATTGTATCTAATGCTTAACTCATGTACTTTTTGTATAGCTGTTAGCTAATAGCATCACTTTGGAGCCCTGTGTCAAATCTCATTGTTTGAAGTAGTGTTGAAATATGTAATCCAGCAGGTAATTCCCCATTCCAGGAATACTTCCCGGGAGTAAAGCGAGTGTTCCTCCCTATATGCTCATTGTGACTGTTTTTTGCCAAGCAAAAATTACGCTCACTTCCCAGCTCACTAACCAAAACTGTTTGGCTTCGCAGCAGCGCCTAACTCTTATTGCAAAACAGATGTGTGAATGTTTTCCTGAGTCACTTCCAGGATAACAGGCGTTTCTCTTTAAAAAAAAAAAAAAAAATCCAGCAATTGCTGCACAAGGAAATCATTTCCCACATTTCACAATGAAAGGCGGCGCTAAATGAATTGTAATGGTGCGTCAATGAATTCGCCAAATTGGAATGCAAAGAATATATTGTCAAAGCTTAAGACTTGGCAGTGTCTCAAAATGCCTTTTTAAGGTTCTTTTTTTCCCATTTAAGATTTTCAAATAGCCATTCATATATTTTTATAACACTTGTCCTCTTTCACTCATCACCAGCATAACTTTGGATGTCTCAAATGAATAACAGTTTCTTTAGTCCAACAACTTCTGAAGACATCATCGAGATTTTAAGTCAAAGTACATCAAATGTCATTTATTTTTCAAAACATCTTTGATGTTACAATACAGATCCAGCCTGTGCCGCAGCTTTTTCTGTTACTTGTCAATCCAGACCTTGTGTTAAAAGGGGGGGAAATCGTCACTCAGTGTGTCGAGCAAACTTGCTGTCCAACATTGTCTTGTTTAATAAGTCCAGTGTGGTGAGAATTCTCCAAGCAAGTTCTCAACGTTATTTAAATATAGGTATTTTCAGACTGTGCGCAGTCATTAGAAAGCATGAAAACAAAGTAGAGTAGTATTATAGCCCTGGTAAAAGTGTGACCCAGGTTGACTGCGGGTCATATCACCCAGTAGTGTTGCTTTAGGATATGACTTGCACAAGTTTTCATGATTTGAGATATCAATTGGTTGATAATTTATATGCTTTGACTCTGAGACTGAAATAAAAACAATTGCAAGTAGCATGGAGAAAACACTCAGGCTAACCTATGACACTTACAGTATGTCGCACGAATATGACAGTTTATTCGACGTCTCCTTGATTGTAAATAAATGGATATCATCATATAGTGCTAATTTTCTGGATTAGCAAATTAAAAACATAACATTAAAACTTAAATGCTAGCTCAGGATGTGTCAACTCCTTTTATAGCATCACTCTTGGTACAAAAACTTTTTAAGCTTTTGAGTAGGTGATCATGCAACACTCGTTTGACTTTCATCGTTATCATCAATTTATGAGTGTCCTTTGAATGGCAATTTGGTTGCAGCAGAAACCACAAACATTTGATATCTGTTAAAATATACAAGTAAAAACATATGGCGGAAAACACTCAGGTGACGAAGTTCTGCTCTGAGACCCCCATTTTGGCCAAATTTCAAAATTGTCCGATATGCATGTGTGATACATCATTGGAAAGCTTAGAATCTCAATTTTCTGGGGGAGGAAAATTTTTTAACAGGAGGGCATTTAAAAAAAACAACAACAACAACAAAACCCTAACTGGAGGCGAGAGCACGCGAGAGCAGAATTACAGACACCATGACTTTAACGAGATATTATTGCGTTCTTACCTCTTTTCGATCCAAAAACTCCATGTAGCATGTATCACCGAGTGTCAAGACACAGCTGTGAATGGCCATAGTTGGATTTTGGGGGGATTTTATGGGTCAAACTTAGTCATATAACAAGGGTCGCGATGCAGAAATCGCAGACATCAAGGAGTTGATTTTCGAGACTTTCATTTTTTTTCAATTTTTCTTTGTTTGGATCGATTATTTATCATCTAAAATATTGGGGAAAATGCGACAGTAACAACAACAAAAAAATACAATTAAGCAATAGTTATGAGGTAGATATCCATGACTTTTTTACGGACGCCAATTTTTTCATTGTGACGTTTGTTTAAAAGTTTAAAATATGCGAGTGAATAATTTTTTAAAGTTTTTTTTTTTTTTTTAAACTAAATATTTGACATCAATTAATAATTCTAAGCTAAAAATGACAAACATTTCAAATAATAAATACGATTACTTACCTTCTTTTTATGGCTAGGGTGAAGCAAAAGCGATTGCACGACGTCTGTAAACGGGGGTTTCTAGGGTAAAACAGACAAATTGAAAATAGTTCAGGGGCTTATTGCGCAATGAATCTGCTATGGCAGCATGTAGACATATTGTTCTATCAAACACAACAGTTGTTTTGGCTTAAAATACAGCAGTTTCTCTTAAGGAGGAGTGCAAGAGCAGAAACTGCTTTTTCAGTCATGCCTGTGTTTTCCGCTATATACAAAAGTAAAAAACAAATGTAAAATAATCATCTTATTTCTATGGCATTTAAAGCACCGATGTAGAGGGGCACAAACTAATTTTTAAATCTGTTTTTAGAAGGTGGGGTGACAGCAAGATGGACACCAAAGGGAAGCAATTTGTATTCCTGGTTAAGAGGTTGGGTCGTATTCATCTTGATAGACTTGGCTTTTTTGAGCATCTACTGGTGTCAGGGGCCTGATACACTCTGAAAGGAGTTCGTTTTTTAAGGCAAGGTTCCTGTACCAACACAATATCAAGAAAGAAATACCATTCTTAATAAAAGAATTATAGAGCATTTTATCTACGTGAAATCTAGTTCCTCAGACTTATTTGTTGATGGCCCTTTTTACATAGCATTACACAGTTAATATCAACTTTTAACACATTGTCTATTGTGGTACCAAAATGCAATTCTTGTGACTTGTTACTAGCTCAACTGTCTGATTCAAAATGGTACTGCACTGCTGGACTGGAACAAACATAAAAAATAATACACATTTCCTTTGTATTAAGAACATTAATTTAGAGGAAAGCCTTCTTGCACCACATTAACTTTGGGATTTTTAAAGGCTTTTTCAACTGTGTTAGTCATGACACCATAAAAATTATCACTTTTTTTTTTTTTTTAATGTATTGACCAATGGTTTTATAAATCCAGTATCTTCGGCCTACTTATATTGTTATGGCTTGACATCGAAATAACATTTCATCGGGTTTGATATAAGCCAAGGCCAATGCTGTTGCTACTGCCTGGGAAGTCTGGAGTAACTGACGATGAAGGGTGAGGCGTGTAGGCAACGTAGAGAAAAGAAAAATGAATCTGATTTGAGCATTAACCAGTTTTGTTATCTATTTCACGGGCTGTCACGTATGCATTATATGAATGGGAGATTTCTGAACAACTGGTAAATGCAGACATTTTTCTTTTTTAAACTATCAAATTAACAAAGAGGACATTTTATTGGTTTGTCATATTAGGGGGTGGGAATGCGGTTGACTGGCTTATTTTTCATTCTACTATCTCTCAATCAGCACATCTTGGAATAATCATTTCTTACAGGGGTTGCATTGATGTGACATTCTTTTTGTTTTTTCAAAGCAATTTTTTAAACAGTGATTCATTATCAAAGACTGCTTTACACTTTGTGACAACCATTCCCCAAACAAAGCAAGTATTTTTACGTTTGATCATGGACGGACATGTAAAAGTTCTCCTCAGACACATCCTGCCATGTTAGTTGCACAACAACATGCGGGTCTCTATTTACGTCTTCACCGTGTAGTAAAGCATTATTTTACGCCATATTCATGTTGACCATGTGGCAGCTACGCGCTCCTCCGACGTCGGCCGGTTTGTCCGGCGCTACTCTCCAGCTGGTTCCCCGGTGAGCTCTCCTCTCCGTAGCAGGGGAACAAGCTATAACTTGCTCACCGCCGGACGGGTTGCCGTTCGGCGAAGACAATCGACAACCCCGCCACCGTGTGACATAATCCCGGCTAGTTTTGTGTGATTTTTTTTTTTTTTTTTGGTGATCATTAGAGCCCTATAATGGTAGGCGTGGCTAAACGGTGGATTAAAAGACTAATTTCTCATCATCTGTGCTTTACCAAATTGTTGTATATAGTCGAATCGTCTCAAAATATGATTCTAATTGACATAATAATGCTATTTAAAACTTTTTTTATCCTGTCGTATGCACTTTAACTCAATCACTCCCAGCCATTTCCACCGGAGCAAGGCCCTTCACTCCCGGTTGTTTTACTGGATTTTGACTGATTTTGCAAGGCTCACAGAAAATTCTGTTCTATTGTTGTATAAACTTGGAACCCACTAAAAGACTGATTAGACTCTCTTCTTTCAGCAGAAAAAAAAGTTCATATCTTTTTCCATTCTTTAGAAATCAGCATAAGAAAATAGCTTAGTTTGAGCAAATTTCCAATTTCTGATGACAAAACGGAGAAATTGAGCTTTTTGTGAAAGCATACATTTCAAACATAACTTTGACTTTTACGCAGCTATTTTTTGCTGTAGTTACATCCCAAACATCTGAATGTTTTCCTTTTACAAAATAAGATAAACAACAAGACAAATAGAGCTTTTGATCGCAAAGTAACAATTTATTTACACATAACTAAACTATTGAACAGTTGAACTATTTGCGCACATAACAACGGGGAAGGCCCTCCGCTGCTCCCGCGGCTAATCTGATGAGTCCGGATCAAGATCGGTCTCACTTTTTTCATCATCTTCATCGTTGGTTTCAACTTCGGGCTAAGGAGTAACGCATCGTGAGCTCCGCAGAACGCGTGTGGAACCTGACGCTGTTGTGGACATCACCGTCTGTCTCATCAAGATAGATTTTTTAAAATCCTTCTTTGACGATGGGTTAGTTTTCTTTTCAAAACACTCCTCCAGTGTCGTTTGCCTTTTTTTCCCCGATCGTTCTCCCCATTTTTCTCAAATTCTTACGCGTCTACACAAGATTCCTCCAACTTCCGTTTCCTGACTATTTTTCTTCACTTCCTTTCTTGGCCTGAGATGAGTTCTTACCAAATGCGCTACTGACCTCCAGCAGCCAGTTTAATTGCTTCAAAATGGGTTTTGAGCTTTGTGCATTAAATTTTAGATAGACCGGAACCTATAGATGCCTTTTGTCATTAAAAAAACAAAACAAAAAAAAAACACAAAAGACATTGAAGCAATTAAAAAGAGAACGTATTTATACGATTTTGGGAGCAAATGAGTTCATGGCAACCCTTATGAAAGTCCATAAAGCAGTAGTGAAGTCCTAAAAATTTGGAAATTGACTATAAAAACGTAATTAGCCCTCAACTCAAAGTAATTATGACTTTACAGTTAAAACTTTAGTTTATTTCTGTTTTATAAAGCGCTTTGGTACAGTTGCGACTACGGGTGTGACAAAATATCGAAATGGTGATATATCGTGATTCTTTGTATCCCAAAAGGTTATCGATATGCTACTGCCAAGAATCGAGATATCGTTTTACAAAAAAGAATCAACAAGTTGCTATCAAAATCTTCCTCCATAATAGTGTCTCAGTTCATTTTAAGGCTGTCATTGACGGTCCTCGACGCCCAATCCATTTAGACTGGGAACGTTCGTTCATTCAAAACCAGAGCATTCACAGTTATTCGGTCCGATTTTCGGGGCATTTACAGGTCACTTACTGTTCATTTTAGAGCATTTACAGGTCATTTCCTGTTGAGTTTTAGTCACTGCCTATTCATTTGGGTGATTCGCAGGTCACTTCCTGTTCTGTAACTCAAAATAAACAGCAAGTGACCCATAAAATACCCCAAAATCTACAGGAAGTAACTTAAAATCAACAGGTAAATGATCTTAAATGGCCAAAAATTACCTCATTGCCTGGCATTGGCCATTACTAGTGATAAACTCATTCCAATTCCCAGCAGAAGCTTTTTTTTCTGTTTATTAGTTGTTTGTATGATTTCCATACCAATGTATCGATAAACGTTGTATCGCCATATCGTCAGATTGTCGTTATCGTGAGCTTTGTATCGCAAATCGTATCGTATCGTGAGGTACAAAGAAGTTCCCACTCCTAGTTGCGACTGTAGAAAAGATCTTAAGTCGTATAACATAAACATTGACTTTACAGTTAAAACTTTCGTTTATTTCTGTTTTGTAAAGCGCTTCGGTAAAGCTGTCACTATACTAGTAGTGAAACAAACAGTGAAACTGAACAGGTATTAAAAGTAGCTCAGCATTAGTGATGTGTCGTTTGCGAACGAACCGGCTCTTAGAGCCGGCTCTTTGAAGTGAACGACGGGAGCCGGCTCCTAATAGGAGCCGACTTTTTTTTCCTCCGTTTTTTTTCCCCCCTTCGGTTAAAGCCGCACGTGATTGGTCAAGATCCGTGGTAGAAGAGGGAGGGGAGGGTTACACACATGCTGCAGTGAGGAAAAGGGGGAGGGGTTAGATATTTCCTCATCTATATATTTATAATATACTTAGATCATATATGGCTATATGGTTTTTCTTAATGCCAATCTTCGTTAAAGATTAGCTAAAACTTTTACCTGGATGCTGCTTTTTACTTTTTGTTTTACAAATTTAATTTATAATTTGTTGTGTGGTAATCAAAGCTTACTTATGTTGTTTTACTGTTAAGAGTTAAAAGCTTATAAATATACACAATCAGAGATTGGAACTTTTTGTTGACCTTGTTTTGAGATGGGTCTTTGTTTTTGTACTCTGTAATTTTTTTTTTTTTAGCACTCCATGTTGTACTCCACATTGAGTATGTTCAGAAGAATATAAATAAAGCCATATAAATAATAAATATTTGATATACTGCATATTTTTCACATTAGTAATTCGTTTTACACATAATTTTACATTATTTTTGGTAGTAAATTAATTTAAGCAACAAAAAAACTGAGTAGCCATTTGGGAGCCGAAAGAGCCGGTGTTCTGACAGAACAGGTGTTCTGACAGATTTTGCAACCCATCAAAAATTGCTACCTTGCGGTTTTGCACATGCGCGTAACGTTAAAAATGGCCGCGAATGCAGCGATTCCAAAGTAAACACTACAAACTTTCTTTAAAGAAAGGAATATTTACTTAAGTTTGATCATGTAAAGACATGTACAAAAGTTCTCTGACACATCCTACCATGTTAGCTGCACACAGCAACTGCACCCCGCGCTCTCACTGTTAACGACTTCGCCGTGTCGTTAAGTATTATTTTACGCCATTTTCGTGTTGCACATGCACGTTTATGATGTATCTAGTTTAGTTAGCACCTTTGGATAACATTGAGAGTCCAACCGAATGTAAAAGAGAGCTTTTTCAGCACCACAAAAGCTTTGGGAGCAAAATTTTATACGGGAGAAAATTTTGACAGAACACCGGCTCTTTTTAGTGAGCCGAGCCAAAAGAACCAGCTCTCTAAAAAGAGCCGGAATTCCCATCACTACTCAGCATCACTCAAACCAAGATACAATTTATTGCATCATATCTTTGTGTGTGGGGCGGGTGCGAGGGGAACATTTAAAAAGTTTCAATGGCAGTTAGCACACTCAATGTGTGACGGGAAAAAGCACGCGTCACGGTTGCCAGTGCCAACGGGTGTCCTATTTCAAAGATCACGCCACTGCTGGAGCCCAGCCCAGTTCCGCCGTCGCCCCGCCCCGCCCCCAAGTAGAACATAACTGTCTCAAAATCTCATTTAGTCATTTTAGCCACTTCGACTTGCGTGGTGTTTAGACTAAACGCTGGAGTCTCCACACTGCAGTCTCACGTCCATCTCGTCTTAAATTTCGTATTGAGAAAAAAATAGCAAGTGTCAAGACATGTGGCGACTGTACAGGTGCCTCCTCATCCTGATGCTGATGATGAATTGCTCAGCGCTGACAGGTAAGAGCGTTGTCATCACAAAATGTGCTTGTTTTTATACTTCAAATGTGTATTTTTGTTTTTATCTGCTCAGTACAAAAGCTCAACTATTCTCCGAATTTGAAGTTGAAGCTACGGCTTAAAAGCTATCCCCGGCCGGTTTCTTGGCTTCCGGTAAACTCAAGTATAGCTTGCTGCATCATGAATGACACGTGCAAATTCGACAAAATTTGCATTTATCTCTACTTATAAGTGTCTCACGGAAGTTATTTCAGTGTTCCGTGTCTTACCCGGACGTCTCATAGGTTTCCCTGTTCATAAATCTAGCATATGCTGGTTTTTGTACTAGCAAGACCAGTATCAATGCACAAATCCAGCAAGCTTGTGTTTTGCTACTAGTTTGTTGCTACATAAACCAGTGTATAATGCAATTTTTCTTATTAGCAGGGACCAATTCATTGCTTAATCTCGTAGTATTTGGACTTTATAGGTAATTTATATAGGTTTTTGCAGTTATTTCGAATGGTGAAATGAAAGTGAAAGTAAAGTGCATGTGAAAGTGAATTGGGTAGTATTGCCTTTGTTTCAAATTGACAATTGTATTGGAGGCAAACGTGTGTTTTGAACATTCACTTTCCGTGCCATTTATCCTCATGAGGATCACATGGGCGCAAACATGCAAACTCTACACAGAAAGGCGGGGTTGGAACGCGGGCTGTCCCAAACGACTGCTTTTCTCCTGAATAGTCATCAGACTTTTTTAACGATTAGTGGACTATTCTGATAATTTTTTCCCATTATTATTATTGTTATTATAATTATTTTTTACTCATCTAGCAATTAAATTTTTGTTGGCGCTTATTAATTCACAAAAACATTTTGGAAAACTTAAATTAGGGTTCAGGAACCTATGGCTCGCGAGCCGGATCTGGCTCTTTTGACGGCCGCATCTGGCTCGCAGACAAATCTTTAATTATTAAAAAAAAAAAAAAGTTTCGTTATACTCCTTTGGACATTGCACGAAACAGCGAGTCACTGGTCATATGCTGCTGTTTTGCGGTAATAAGCAGAGGTGACTTTTGTGACGTATGTTAACTTTTTTAATGCTCCGACAACACTCCAGTACTTCGCACTAGATATCATCAAATAGCAACCTAGATGTGCTACGTTAGACCCCCCCACCCAAGTCCCATTCCATTGGTCGCATGAGCCCAGGGTGATCATGGGACACGTAGTCCATATACTACAACCGGCGAAAGCCGGTTCGCGGAACCGTAATGGCCCGAATATAAGATGGTGTTTTTTGCATTGAAATAAGAATTAAAAAGTGGGGGTCGTCTTATATTCGGGGTCTAGACATTATACCCATTCACGACGCTAGATGGTGCCAGATATCATTGAAGCAATGTTCTGTCATGACAGATCTCAGCTACTCTCAAGTTTAACCAGTTTGCATTATTTTATTGCAATGTTTTTCCTTATTCAGAATTGTTTCAAGACTGCAGTTACAGTTAGACTTCACTTTGATGGTTAATGCAGTTATTGTAATCTTGTTTTATCACAATAGAATGGTTTATTTACATTTCAAAAACCAGAAGACATTCATTTACGAATGTGATTGCACTTTAGTTTACATATTTAAATGTTCAGATATTAAGATTTGAATGAGGCAAAATAAGATGCTTTTTCTCTCAAATATATTGTTATAATCATTTGTTTCAGATGTACTGTAATTATTTTCTGTATAAAAATCAATTTGGTGTTCAAAAAGTCTTTTTTTCAAACTTGAGTCTTGAAAAAGAGGGGGTCGTCTAATAATCAGGGCCGTCTTATATTCAGGCCAATACGGTAATTTTAGTGGGTATCTATTTATCTATCTATCAATCGCATGGGCAAAGCAGATGACGCAGAGACACTGTTCAAGTGGGGTTGCCGTATTTTGCTGTCGAAAATACCGGCTTGTGTGCGTGAGATCAGGAATCGGTTTCAGTTTTGTTTTCAGCGTTGTCATCAAATTTTAGAAACCATTTTGATAAGATGGCAAAAAAGACCAAAAGACCAGGAGTATCGTATTTTTCAGCAGGACATGCAGACATAAATGCGGCAGTTTTTTCTCTCGTTTTGGATGAGTCAACAAAGCCTGCAAACCGTTTGCGAAGACATGTCAACAAAGCACAGGGATTACTGGAACCATGTTCTATGGTCAAATGAGACGGGCGGACTTTCTTGTGTACCGTCTTCTGAACAGGCTTCCCCCTGGGGTGACAGCCATGCACACCAATTTGATGTAGAGTACGGCGTATGGTCTGAGCATTTACAGGCTGACCCCCCCCCCCCCCCCCCCCCCCCCCCCCACCTCTTCAATCTCTGCAGCAATGCTGACAGCACTCCTGTAACGAGTCGCATGACATTTTGGAGGGAAAATGACAAGCAGTACTCAATTTGGACATTTAGAGATATGCATTTTTTTCATAGGGGTGTACTCACTTTTGTTGCCAGGTGTTTAGATATTAATGGCTATATTTTGAGTTATTTTGAGGGGAAAATAAATTAACTCTATTATATAAGATGCACACAAACTACTTTTCATTGTTACAAGGTTTCATTTTGTCAGTGTTGTCCCATGAAAAGATATACTTAAATATCTGCAGAAATGCGAGGGGTGTACTCACTTTTGTGATACACTGTATATTTTATTTTGATAAATTATTTCCACTTGATTCTTTTTTTAACAGAAGAAATTCAGAGGTATTTATTTTCACCTCATGGGTGCCAGTAATAGAATAGAAAGCTTGTATTGTCATTGTACAGAATACAACGAGATATAAAACTTCGGCATAACGTGCGCCACATAAAACAAAAGCAAAAGTGCAATAAGGCTAATTTGTGCACGGATTGTGAATAAAGTGAATAGGTGACTGGTAGCAAGTGATGAAGTAGTAACGCAACAGAGCACAATTGTGTGTATAAGGCAATTTACACTTACATTTAGTTTACATTTTTACTTAAACAATGAGGCAGATAGCCAACATGACATGATAGTGCAAATGACAGTTAGTGCATAGATATTGATGTAACTGCAAAAATGCAATAATGGAACTGTGCAAACATTGCATATGCACTATTCAGCTGATGCAGTACGCAGATTGAGACAGAGGTCTAAGAACATTACTTAGGGAGCTGCATGTGACAATGTTGTGGCATTAGCAGTGAAATGCGGTGACATTTCAGTGCATAAGAGTCCGTATCATATTCTTACGGTATGATAACGTTAAGCCAAAATATCATGGTTTCACGGTATTGCAATTACAGCTCTAAAATGTCTTACTTTTAGATATCTAGGTTTAAAAAAAAAACATTGAACAAGATTTATATTTTTCAAAACATCAGCAAATTGGAAGATTAGTTTAATGTTAAGTTAAAATAATAATAATAACAAAATATTGTATATAAAATTAAAATAAATGCAGTCCTTTTGGTGAGCCTAAACCTACAGCCACAGCTTATACTCATTATTACCGTCAGGATAAAAATAATTGAATTATTTTCCATAAAAAGCACGTGTGTATGACTCGTATCATGTTTACATTACACACACACTGTTTCTTAACACAGACAGTTGCCATAAAGAAAAAAAAACAGATTTTACCACTGCAGGACACACTAAACATGCTGGCGTTAACTCTCAAAACGTTCATGACAGTGTTTACTAACCTTTAATTTTGTATGAATGCGAAATCATATTGGAGGTATTTCCTCCTCGGCAGCCACCCTCCACAAAGATGTTTTACATGACTGTTGGCACTCCTCCTCTTAGCCGCAGCCATCTCTAACTTTTCTGTAGCCAAAGTAATCCTATGCCAGCGATTTATTTTTGTTCGATGGGGGGGGGGAAAGGTTCAGGAGTTTCACCTCCACCGGCCATCGTGTAGCACAGCTGACTCACTGACATTGAGCAACAGGCGGGGGGATTTGTGAGGGATTTCTCCATGCATTTTTGGGACATAAAAAATAGCTACCGGTAATACCTTAGAGACGGTATGACAGATTATTTTTACGGTTTTGAAACCTTGACGTTTTCATACCAGGGTATACCTTGAAACCGGTATTCGGCACACGCATAGTTACAGCTCTTTCATGAAACTGTATCTCAGTCTGTTTTGGCTATTATGGCCCTCTAGTGCCTGCCAGAGGGAAACTGGTTGAAGAAGTAGAAGCTGTAGTCTTTTATGATGCTCCTTCCCCTTTCCTAGGCTCCGAGAGTTGTAGAGGTGAGAAGGACTGTATTTTGTATTTATTAAAAATATATAAAAAAATAGGTGGCACAGAGGAGCATGTTAGTTCAGTGTGTGTTGTGGTCAACAACAGCCTCCTGTGGTGTCCCCCCCTCCCCCCGTTTGTGTGTTTTAACTGTGGTTTCATTCAATAAAATACTGTGAAAGTTCATCAGTGAAAGAGACTAACTTGTCAAAATGTGAGGTATTTGGCTGTTTTTTTTCTTCTTTTCATTAAAATCCACTCAAGATGCGACATATAAAGCTAACTAAAACTGATAGAATAGTCTGGGACAGTTATGGAAGATGTTTTCTCTCGAAAAGGGCTGTAAATAGAGGCATGCGAAATTTTCGATTCTTAGATTATTCGCGATCCGGTCGTGGAAGATTCGAGAACGATTCACAAACATCCAAATTCCGATTATTGAATTATACCAGGTAAAGCGGAAGTAAAACACAGTCAGCGCGGTCTTTGGGAAGCAATGAGGAATGGACCGAGAGTAAATATCATGTTCAACTCATGCCACTAGATAAAAAAAAAACCAATCATACCTGACACGTGCCGACAGCGGCTACAAACAACACCAGGTTGCTAGTTGCTACAAACATACGGCTACAGTAGATATCATATATATGTAGACCTAGATGCAAAATGACACACGACGGTGGTGTTAGAACATGTATTAATGAACAGAGATGCGAAATGACAGACTTGCCGGCGTTAGTAAACAGCCGCCATCTTAAAGCAGTAGACTTCTCGAGAAGGCTCTGTTGTAGCGAACCTAATTAACTTTTTAGCTAAAATACTCCTAAATCGGCAAAATCTTGTCTTGTATCTATCTTTAAATGATGAAACAGTTTTAAAACTTTGACATGTAGAAAGTAGACAGAAGGGAAGTTATGGAATTTTAACAACAGTAACAACATTAAATTAATTGAATGTAGTTTAACGCTGCTGAGACAGAATGGGGACTGGAGTATTTTATTTACTGTTTGTATATTTGTTCACTGTTATATGTTAACTTGATACTAAAATAGTTGTTTGGTTTAGCCTGAGAGGATTTTTGAACAATGGATTTTGCAACTAATGTACAAAACAATTGAAAAAAAAAAGGAGGGGGGTGCATCAATAATCGTTTTATAATCGAATCGGAGCCTCTGAATCGTAATCGTAATCGAATCGTTAGGTGCCCAAAGATTCCATGCTCTAGCTGTAAATATGACTTTTTTTCTATGCTCCTCTTCTAATTTGGCTTTCATGTAAATGTTTAATGTTTTATACATTTTTAAAATATTTTTTAAAAAATGGATAGTTCCTATGTACGTAGGATTTTGAAATTCTTACTAACGCATACTCAAACGTGCTCAAATGCAACATACTCTACTCAATTTTTGGAGGTACTATATCCTGCTATCTTGGTCATATATGATGATATGTAGTTCATTAAAACCCTGATATTAGCACTGACACTACTGTTAACACAAAATAAGATACATCTTCTATAAGTGATTCTGGGTTGCCACAGCAACTACTTTTAACAATGTACTGTCACCATAATCTGTAGTAGGCATTTAGAGGTGCATCTGTTTCTTATTCATGCACAACAAGGCTAAGTAGGTTCTCAGTAAACATTGTGCGTCATTTTATGGCTCTTGACCTAATTCAAGAGGTGGTGGGGGAAAATTACGTCGTGATGGGAAATGAAAAGAGTGTAAGTTCCCTTGACAGTAGTGCATGACTTTTCAGGAGAAAGTTGGACTTCGGTTCAGAGCTAATGCAAATGGTGTGGTCTATTTATCGGTGTACTTTAACAGAACAGCTGCACTCACTTTGGAAACTATTCCTGTAAATGCTGAAAAGCTTTCCATTTTTACGTCACATGCCTTTGAGATGGTGGTTTGTGGTTCAAAGCAGAGAGAAGGTGATTGTTGATGAAATTTTCAGGATCGAATTATTTCTATGGGCAGGTGATGAGTCTGCTGCTAATAATTTAAACACATCATTGTCAGCCAGCCAGCGCTTCCTGCTTTCAAGTTTCCTTGGCGACAATGTTGTGGGACCAATCGGCAGCTGGTGGTGTGATAGTACAGTTCCTTTTCGTGCCACTGTCTTGAAGGAAAAGTGATTCAGAAGCATCACAAGCACACACCCTCCATAGAGGAAATTCCAATGACTGAACCGCATGAGCTACACGTGGAGGATTAGCAGTTTCCGAGCTTTGACCCGCAGGCTGGTTTAATTGTTGAGTATATGATCTCGAAAGTAAATATGCCAAAGTACCGTATTTTCCGAACTATAAGGCGCACCGCATGATAAAGCGCATAGAATAAACGCTACAGTAGAGGCTGGGGTTATTTTATGCATCCATTAGACGGTGCTGCGCTAAAGGGAATGTCAAAAAAAACAGCAACACAACAGCAAGGTAAAACATGTAGTGCAACATTTACATCACGTTGTGGAGGGGAACTTTTTTCTTTTCCATAGTCACCGTTTTTGTGTTAGATGGGTTATAATTTTTCCACTGTTTTGCAATGTAAGCACTGTATTTGACCAGAGCATGTATAAAGGCCAAAAACGCCTATGACTATACCTGCTGCTTATATTGAAATATAAAATATAAAACTATTTACTCAAATTTTGAGGGGAATTTTTTTGTCTTTTTGTAATTGGTCAGCGAAGAAAACAACAATTTGGAAATGAAGTTCAAGGTGTCCTGAAAAAAGGAACCAAACCAGGCCACTGTGAACAATTCTTTCTTTGAAATATAAAGGCTGTGTATGTGTGCGTGTATGAATACAAACATGGCAAGCAAGTAAGATTTTGTATATTATGATGGAGAGTGTCATTTGTGGTTTTCTTATTATAATGGTGCAATTTTGTAAGCCCGTTTTTGTTTGCAAATTTGTATAAATCTGTCACAAAAAAAAAACAAACTTTTGCGGCTCAAAATTGATTCATGTATAAGGTGCACCGGATTATAAGGCGCGCTTTCAGCTTTTGAGCAAATTTAAGGCTTTTAGGTGTGCCTTATAGTGCCGAAAATACAGTAATTTTCTAAGGGTGGGACAATTGCCCATATTTATTGTTGTACAGCCTTAATGAACCACAAACTACATTTTTTTTTCAGATTCAGCCTTGACAAATGTTTTTAGTAACATGTTAAAACCTTAAACTTTCAACTAAAATAACCGCAAATTGACACAACAAAATGAAATTTTCAGCATTTTCTATTAAGTATTTCATAACTTCAGCAGGTCCCTGAATTCAAGTAGCAAAAAAAAAAAAAAAAATGCCTAAGCTTATCCAAGGTTATTAAATACTTGGATGTTCATGGATATCAACTCTTGTGAGATTGGATGACAGCATGCGTGATAGGTTGCTTTTTCAAATTTTGCAGTCCTTTTAAGGCAGATTATTCAATTTCTTTAGACGCTACTATGGTCATTTAGAATGGGCCGAACCTTCTAAAGTCAATGGTAAAAGTTGTATTCACACTTTCCTGTTATCTGAAGTCAACAATGTTACCAGTATTTTTTTCTTTAATGCTGTTGACACAAGTTCACTTCGCTACCACGTACTATGAGTATTGATTATGTTCTCATTTAACTTGTTTTTGTTCCTCTTTGTCATTCACTTTTACAGCATTCGAATGTAGCCCCAACCAGCTGAAGTGTGCAAATGGCCGTTGTGTCGCCCTTAGGTGGGTGTGTGACAACTTTAATGACTGTGGCGATGGAACTGATGAACTGCCTGAAAACTGCGGTAAGTTTTTGCCATATTCGGTTGTTACTGTCTGCAGGTTTCTTGAAAATCCTTGAAAATGCATTCCTTTTTTGAAAATAAAGCCTTAATTGGCATTAAAATGTCTTAAATCCTATTTTCAAAAGTCCTTAGAATGTGAACACTTGTATGCAACTTAATGTAATTGCTTTCGGCTAGAAAAGGCACCAAACGGATAGATTTTTTGCTGAAATGGAACACTTAGTGTTATTTAATTAAACAAATACCATTTATCATGTTACATGTGATTACTTTTCAAACTTGTCCCATCTTCTACAGTTTTTGAGAGTGAAATGGTGCCAATCTTGTTGGTTCTCGCAGGATTTTACCTAGACGTAACTAAACAATAGCACTGTCATGAAATGAAATTCAGTGAGAATCTTGACTTTGCAGGTCTTTTGCAAGAAATTTAGACTTTGTGGTAAGAATAAAATTGATGCATTTAGGTGATTCTCTGTTAACGTGCCTCCCGTCCATATCATATGGTTGGGCGCGACTTTTAGCAACGACTGGAACATACTACCTGACATTCAATGTTTATATTTTTTAAAATTTTCCTTTTCGATTGTGGTTTGTTATCGAGTTGGTCTTAACCCCTGATGCTTAAATTTACATCGAGCTCATTCACTGGTATTGACAGTGATAGACGTCTAAATTAGGGCTGCTGCTATCGATTATTTTAGTAGTCGATTAATCGATGAACCATTAGTTCGAATAATCGAGTAATCGGATAAGGAACATTAAAAATTAAGTTACCTGAGCTGAGCCTCAAACGGTGTAAAAAAATAAATAAATGTGGGTCTATGTACAACAAAAGAAGAATTGGCTAACTTACATAGCAAAAGTCCACTAGTTTAAATGCTATAAAATGCTTTTTTCATGCTATAAAATGCAAACTTTTACAATGCTCTTAACAAATGGTTTAGACAAATATTCCCACAAAAATAGGCTAAATATACCTGAACTAAATTACAAATGCATTTAAAAAAAACATTAGCTCAAACAAAAACTTCGCTTATGTTGGTCTTAACAGGTAGCACCTGGATTCAACCATGTGAAATGAGGCAGACTAAAAGGCAATGTATCCACCCAAATCAATAAAACTAAATGCAAACACTTTCAATATAAACCATTAAAACGCCACTTAAATTATTTTTTTTAGATCTATTATTTACACACGCACCCCCCACACACATTTTTCTTTTATCTATTTTTTTTTTTAATGATTATAGATTTTTCTCATTTTTACTTTATTGTTCAATTTAGTTTTCTATATTTAGTATTTTTATTCCTGTTTAATGTACTAAATTCCTCCAGTGCCTTACGTGTATTTGTTAGATGTAAAGTCAGTAAAGGCTTGTAACGGTCTTAAAGTCTTGAATTTAACTTGCCTTGAGCTGTAGAAATCCTGTTGTGTTGATACTTTTTGCATGCATGTTTTGAGAAAATGAGAGGAAGCCAGAGTATCTGCAGAAAACCAACCATCAATGTACCTAAGTAATTTTGACACAATATTCTTTCATTTATGAGATAGCACACATATTTTTCACGTCAGGATGTTCACTCAAACAAGAAAAGCATTCAGTCAGAGCAATTAGTAGTATAAATGGACTTGCATATCTTTTCTCCTCGGTACACTTTCTTCCAGTGAGTTAATTCATACTTCCTGTTTGCGTCCTCAGACTCCAGAAAGTGTCTGGACACAGAGTTTGATTGTGGTGCCCCCCACAATCAGTGTGTGCCTAAAAGCTGGCACTGCGATGGCACAGCGGACTGTTTAAATGGCACTGATGAAGAAAACTGCAGTAAGTTGTCTACATCGCAGTTTTGAACACACACAGATTGTCTTATCAGATTTTGTAAAATACATATTCACAACTATTATGACCCTTTGCTTCATATCAAAGTAAATTACTGGGAATTTATTCAATTTTGTATGTGGTAGGCTCAAAATGGTTCATGAAGCACAGACCAGATTAGCAGTCATTGTACTGGCATGTATCCCCTTCTTCTGCCTTTTCAACAACAGTGGCAAAGGAGTGTGCACCTGGCCAGTTTCGCTGTAAAACGGGTCATTGCATCTCCAAGTTGTGGGTGTGTGACAACATGAAAGACTGCCCGGACGGCTCCGACGAGGCCACCTGCCCGAAACCGACCTGCAGCCCCCAGCAATTCCAGTGCAGAAACAACTCCATGTGCGTGTCCTATAGCTCGCGCTGCGACGGTGAGTTGGACTGCTCAGACGGCTCTGACGAGTCGACCGAGACCTGTGGGGAAAACCACCTGAAGCCCTGTAGAGCAGATCAGTTCCAGTGCGCTAATGGCCAGTGCATTTACGGGACGTGGCGCTGTGATGGTGACACGGACTGCAATGATAAATCGGATGAAGACAGTTGCTGTGAGTTAATATAATATTTTTGTGAATTTAGACCAACTTAGTTTTGTTTATCTCTGTACCCAGCCCAGAATTTCCTCATGATTAGTTCTAATGTCATTATATTTTTTTCATTATCCAGCTCACCCTACTTGTCGCCCAGACGAGTTCCAGTGTGGTAATGGCACATGTATCCATGGCAGCCATCAGTGCGACAAAGTGCACGACTGCGCTGACTCCAGTGATGAGATGGACTGCCAAACAGGTGATTTTGTTGTTATTTCATTTTTAATTGTTAATTTATTATTATTATTTTAGATTATTATTCCAACAAGATTTTTTTGCTGTTGTTGTTGAAAAACTGCGTAGCAATTTTTTTCCCAATTTTTTATTTATTTATTCATTTATTTTTGTATTTTAACAATTCACCGTTACCTTTATGTGCTTGGAAATGCCGGTAATTAAGTTGTGTTGTGTGCATTGCCCAAAAGATTTAGATGGGACTACAGATAAAACTGATTTGTTTTGGTAAAGTTTAAAGGATAGATAAAGTTGCTAAGTGTAGTTGCAAATTTCTTGTTTATTTTACATTTTGATACATTTCCATTCTTGGGTGCATCTCAATACAGTGATCCTCACTACTTCGCGCTTCAAACTTTGCGCCATCAGTCCATCACAGATTTTATTCAATTAAGAAAATAATAAATACAGTATTTTATTTAAAAATGTTAAGCTTTTTGCATTTGGCCGGTCCATCGCATAACGGTTATTTTTCAAAGTTTTTGAATTTCTCCTCCACAAGGCTACTTTTGTTGTCTTTAGGTATAAGACATCTTTGTGAAGTTTGGGGTCATTCGGTACGCAATTAATCTCCATGCCCTCGAAGACTGTTTTTCCCTTTTGCGTTACCACAATTGACCAACAAAGTGATCCAAAGTGGTGGCCGATTGGTGGTCCTCTGGACAGGTTCTCCACCTCCCGTGTTTCCACACATGTGGGAGCTTTGAGATATCTCCAAACCCTTTACAATCCGTCGAATGCTTAGGTTGCGGAAGGCCGCCAGACTGCCTGGAACCCCAACAGTGGCTGCCCATCGTCCAAAAAGTGAATGCGGCGCAAACTGCTTGAAACTTTGGGTTGGGAACCTATCTCGATTCTGGGCATGAGCGTATCGATAACCTTTTGGGATGCAAAACATCACGATATATCACCATTTCAATATATAGTCACACCCCAACTGGAACTCGGACGAAGGTTGCGCTGTTGTCGCAGAAGTGAACGACCGCGAGTGTCATTTTGTTTGTGTGTTTGGAGGTCAATAAACCGCACATTTCTTTGTGTGTGTGTCTGTCGTCAAACCGCACATCTCTGTTTTCATTTTGCGTTACTAAGTTGGTAGTTTGTCAATTATCCCTTACCCTGGAGGCAACGTCTAGAGAGCGTTCACTAGTGGACAACTTGAGGGAAACTAAAAAAGGACTATGAACATGAAATTTCTTGTACTAGTTGTTATTGTCAAGGAAAGGAACAAATACTAGTATAATCTTCCGGAGCAGCAACATTCCAAAGTTCATTTTTTTTGTACTGGTCTAATATGCATGTATATGCATCGTTTTCATTAATATATGTCTCACTTCACTTATATCATAATTATTACATTTGCAGTGCTTAAAAAACATTTATTAAAATATACTTAAGTTTTTTTAAAATTATATTTTGGGGAGAAACATGTCTTATATGTATCTCTTTCCAACGCTGTTAAAACTGAATACTGTAATCCCTCATTTTTCGAAGATAATTTTTTTGGGGGGCGATGTATAATGTATTTATTTAGATTGAGCATTGGAAAGAAATACATATAAGATATGATTTTCCCCTTTTTTGTCCAAAGTATAATTCTTTATTGAATTCTTTACTGAGTGAGTGCTCTCAAATCAACTCTTGCTGCTTAGAACAGCACAAGACCCAACACAATGAGTTGCAATAGGACTTCAGCCAATGTTTGAAAAGTTAACGAGGCAGCGGCCTTGGAAATGCAGTTGTCTGGCCAGTTAAGAGGAGCTCCCTTGTCACTCATTGTTTATTTTAACAAGCTGCAGCTGCCTGGTGAGAAAGAAACGCATCAGGAGGGACGAGTGAGAGGCTTTACGTGATCAGATAGGGCATATCTATAAAATCCTGCATTTTTATTTTTATTTTTTTTAATTAAAAAAAAAAAAAAAAAATCAAATCTGCAATGGGCTGTGGGCGCGATGTTTGAAGCGTGAAGTAGAGGGGGATCACTGTAAATACGTTTAACACACACACAAAAAATGTGTATAAATAAGATCTGCCTCTATTTCGTGGATTTTCAATTTTCGCGGTGGGGGGTGGTCCTCACTAACCACGAAAAATGAGTGATCACTGAATTCATTGCTCAAAATGTTATGTATTTTATCTGTAGTTCTTTTTAAAAAGTAAAACACAATGTACTGTGTGCATACAGCGATCCCTTGTTTTCGTGGTCAATGGGGACCCTCCGCCATAATCGAAATCCGTTAAATAGAGGTGTTGCTTATTTACATTTAAAAAAACTATTTGTTTCTGTGTTTTCAATGTATTTATTGAAATTTAGCATTGGAAAGAGATACATAGAAGACATGATTTTTTTCCTTTTTTTCCCAAAGTACAATCATTTATTAAATGTTTCATTGAGTCCTCTTAGATCAACTCATGCTGCTTAGAACAGCGCACAACACAACACAATGAGTTGCCATAAGCGACTACAGTCATCTTCAAAAAGTTAACGAGGCGGTGGCCTTTGAAATGTAGTTGTCTGGCCACTTTATTGGAGCTCCCTTGTCACTCATCGTTTACGTTAACATGCTGCAGCTGCCTGGTGCGAAAGAAACGCTTCAGGAAGGAGAGTGACCCCCGAATCCCACTTAATTGTGCGGCGCTCAGCTCTGATGCAGACCACCTGCGATGCCCAATGCCCAATGCATACGACTCTCATGCGGTCCGTACACCCGGGACTCTAGACGTGCATGCGCAAGACGGAGCAGACTATATGATCAGATCAACACAAAGTTTATTATTGTGACAGTATTTTCAGGAAGAAAACCTATATGTGCCAAAAATGCAAAAAGGCCATTAGTACAGTTTAACTACAGTTAAATTCAGTTCAGTTCATAGTTAAAATTAGATGCATAATACTTTTATTAACATTATTTACTTTGAAAAAACGGATATTGCTGCTGTTCTATTTCCCTTTTGGTGCATGCTACACACCAGGGCTTGATCCGGCCACAGGGTGACGGACAACAAAATAGACCCCGTCCGTATTTTAGTTTTGACGGACCGGAGAGGCCGGACTCAGGCGGGTCCGAATCGGAGCTGAGTAGATCATGTGGACCACCTCGTATTGACTACAATACAAACGTATTTGTTGGGTCATTTGGAACGTAGCTGAGCGTAGCACGGCAGACCCTGTGGGATTCCGGGGTGAGGCTGTACCTGATCGGGTGGGACAGCTCTATAAAATCCTGCATTTTTTGTTGTGTTTTGTTTAAATTAAAAAAATCCACGATGATTTGAGGGCGCGATGTTTGACGCGAGGGATCACTGTACAAACATATGTGTGTATATATATATATACACAGTGGGGCAAATGAGTATTTAGTCAACCACTAATTGTGCAAGTTCTCCCACTTGAAAATATTAGAGAGGCCTGTAGTAATTGTCAACATGGGCAAACCTCAACTGTGAGAGACAGAATGTGGAAAAAAAAACAAACAAAAAAACAGAAAATCACATTGTTTGATTTTTAAAGAATTTATTTGCAAATCATGGTGGAAAATAAGCATTTGGTCAATACCAAAAGTTCATCTCAATACTTAGTTATGTACCCTTTGTTGGCAATAACAGAGGCCAAACGTTGTTTCTAGCTCTTCACAAGCTTTTCACACACTGTTGCTGGTATTTTGGCCCATTCCTCCATGCAGATCTCCTCTAGAGTAGGGATGGGAATTGATAGGATTTTTACGATTCCGATTCCATTATCGATATTGCTTAACGATTCGATTCTTTATCGATTCTAATTTGGGGAAAAAGAAGAACAAACGTTTTGATTGGCATCGAGTTTGTTTAATCAGAAGTCACAGCCTTACAAACTCATAACGAGATCAAAAGAGGCCCAAAGCCTCAATGTTAACTGTGGCAATAAGTGGCAAATACACAAGAATCTGTAACATTTTACTGAAACATTTATCTAATAGAAATAAAAAATATTGGTATATATTGGCAGATAGGTTGTTGTTCTGCCTTTGGCAATATATGTTAAAGCAGGGGTCCCCAAACTTTTTCCTGTGAGGGCTACATAACTTTTCCCTTCTCTGATGAGGGGCCGGGGTCAGTTTGTAACAGAAAAAGTGTGACGATTGCAGAAGTGCATAAATGTAAAAAATTGTTTTTCAGAAAGCCACAATCAAATAACGCTTTCTGGATTCTTCACGGAATGAAAGTAAATAAAATAAAAATAATAATATAATATAATAATAATAATAATAATAATTAATAAAAACACTATTAATTAAATAGATAATAACCAAATACCCCTCTCTGAATTCTTCAAGGAAAAGGCCAGGAAATAAATAACACGATTGAGGAAAAAAAAAAAATTCAAAATGGCCGGACCAAATGTGGAGGCGGGCAGTATTTGGGCCGCGGGCCGCAGTTTGGGGACTGCTGGGTTAACGTGTATTATTTACCTTTACATTGAAATGCATGCCTTTTAGTTTTTGTGGCGCTTACACGCTCAAGTGGGGGCGCCCTTGCGCTTCCTCACGCGAAGAAGAACGCGCTCACGTGAAGAAGAGCGCGCTTACACCCGAAGAAGAAATGCCGCATCCAAGTGAGTGAGCGAGTTAGTGAGAGAGGGAAACACTTCTACGAGCCTACGTTCTTTGTTAATGTTAATATCTACAGAGGCAACGCCTGTATGTATCATCTTTTGTGTTGTTGTGTTTCCACTCGCGATCGGACACTTAAATCCAGTTGTGTAGTGGTTTGAACGATGTGCTAATGCTAGCGGACGAATGCTAACCATTTGTTATTACTGTTATTAGCAGCTAATCATCGCTGATTTACGTTGATGCAAACCTGTTTGTTATTGGGGACAAAATTGATTTGTTTCATTTCTATTCTTAGTTTCACTCTTCAAGTGATGGTTGAATAAAGTCAGCAAATTATACCAACGTCTTCTGCATTGTCATTTGGGAGTTTAGCTAGCTGTATAGCCAGGTCTGAGCCTTAGCCTCTCTGTGAGGACAGCGCAGTCGTATTCCCTCCTGATGCAGTTATCTCCACCTTGCAATGACTGCAAGTCGCTTTGTTGTAATTTTTCCTCGTGAAGTGAAGACACACTTTCGAGCGTTTGAACCTACGTGCTGTCATTGTTATGTTTATGGCTGCAATGCTCGTGCTTACCCGTCGTAACCTTTCATTTTCACACTCTTTCCTGGTGAAGTGTAGTCAAGCTTTGGAGCGAGTGGTTCTTGGCGCCATGCTAGTTTGATGCGTCTGGACAACAACACACGTCACGACGCAATACGCGTCTTTAGGAATCGTTAAAGGGATCGTTAAGGCTTTTTCATTGTGATGTCGAGGCCTCGAAACACTCGGAACCGGTTCCGAATTGGAATCTGATTTCGATTCCCATCCCTACTCTAGAGTAGTGATGTTTTGGTGCTGTCGTTGGGCAACACGGACTTTCAACTCCCTCCACAGATTTTCTAAGGGGTTGAGATCTGGAGACTGGGTAGGCCACTCCAGGAGCTTGAAATGCTTCTTACGAACCCACTCCTTTGTTGCCCTGGCTGTGTGTTTGGGATCATTGTCATGCTGAAAGACCCAGCCATGTCTCATCTTCAATGCCCTTGCTGACGAAAGGAGATTATCACTCAAAATCTCTCAATACATGGCCCCATTCATTCTTTCCTTTACACAGATCAGTCCTCCTGGTCCCTTTGCAGGAAAAACAGCCCCAAAGCATGATGTTTCCACCCCCATGCTTCACAGTGGGTATGGTGTTCTTCAGATGCAATTCAGTACCCTTTTTTCCTCCAAACACAAGAACCTGTGTTTCTACCATAAAGTTCTATTTTGGTTTCATCTGACCCTAACACCTTCTCCCAATCCTCTTCTGGATCATCCAAATGCTCTCTAGAGAACCGCAGACGGGCCTGGACGTGTACTTTCTTCAGCAGGGGGACACGTCTGGCAGTGCAGGATTTGAGTCCCTGGCGTCGCATTATGTTATTGATAGTAGCCTTTGTTACTGTGGTCCCAGCTCTCTGTAGGTCATTCACTAGGTCCCCCCGTGTGCTTCTGGGATTTTTGCTCACCGTTCTTGTTATCATTTTGATGCCACGGGGTGAGATCTTGCATGGCGCCCCAGTTCGAGGAAGATTATCAGTGGTCTTGTATGTCTTCCATTTTCTAATAATCTGCCTACTGCCCGTAGTTAGCTGGGATAGGCTCCAGCACCTCCGCGACCCTCGTGAGGAAAAGCGGCATGGAAAATGAATGAATGAATGAATGAATGTTCCCACGGTTGATTTCTTTACACCAAGCGTTTTACCTATTGCAGATTCAGTCTACCCAGCTTGGTGCAGGTCTACAGCTTTGTCTCTGGTGTCCTTCGACAGCTCTTTGGTCTTGGCCATAGTGGAGTTTGGAGTGTGACTGACTGAGATTGTGGACAGGTGTCTTTTATACCGATAATGAGTTAAAACAGGTGCCATTAATACAGGTAACGAGTGGAGCCTCGTTAGACCTCGTTAGAAGAAGTTAGACCTCTTTGACAGCCAGAAATCTTGCTTGTTTGTAGGTGACCAAATACTTATTTTCCACTCTAATTTGGCCTCCGTTATTGCAAACAGAGGGTAAATAACAAAGTATTGAGATGAACTTTTAGTATTGACCAAATACTTATTTTCCACCATGATTTGCAAATAAAATATTTAAAAATCTAACAATGGGATTTTCTGTTTTTTTTTGCACATTCTGTCTCTCATGGTTGAGGTTTACCCATGTTGACAATTGCAGGCCTCGCTAATCTTTTCAAGTAGGAGAACTTGCAAAATTGGTGGTTGACTAAATACTTATTTGCCCCACTGTGTATATATGTACTAGTATCTCTCTCTCTCTCTCTCTCTCTCTCTCTCTCTCTCTCTCTCTCTCTCTCTCTCTCTCTCTCTCTCTCTCTCTCTCTCTCTCTCTCTCTCTCTCTCTCGCTCTATAATATACGTTTACATGATTGTAATTTTAGATTGAGTCAAAATATTAATAAATTCCTGCAATTTACAACCAATGCTACATTAATAATAGGACTATGTCAAGATATACTGTGGTGGTGTGCGACTGTGCATTTGGAGATCTATTTTACGCATTTCATCTTTTGTACAATCAACGTTCATAATAAACAACTGATGTGTTTATACTTATCTTATACTGTCCTCTTCTCACTAGAAAACGCATGCGATGGTCCGACTGTGTTCAAGTGTCGAAGCGGGAAGTGCATCAGCATGACCAAGGTCTGCGACAAGCAGCAAGACTGTCATGACGGTTCGGATGAACCGGTCGGATTGTGTGGTAGGTGTTTGTTCCCCCTCCTTGCTCTTTTATATGTCACCATTACTGCTCATAGACTGGAAAATGTGAGTGGCATATGTTTGAGTCAATTGAGTTAGCTTCAGGGAAGTGGTTGTCATGAGGCGACACTTAATTTAAGAGCATTGCCCCCCGCCCCTGAAAAGAGACTTTACGAAGACAATCATTCTTTTACATAAATGTTAATTACTTTGGTTGTGTGTGTCTCCACAGATATTAATGAGTGTTTGGTTGGGAACGTTGGGTGCTCCCATGATTGTGTTGATCATAAACTCGGCTACACCTGCTCCTGCCCTGCTGGATACACACTGAAGGACGACAAAAACTGTGAAGGTGAGTGGTAGGAAATGTGGGACTAGTGAGTGAGTGACGTTCAAAATATTCATGAGAACTGAGCATTTCCCTTGGACCTTGTCACCACCTGCAGACATCGACGAATGTTTGCAACCAGACATTTGCAGTCAGATTTGTATCAATGAGCCGGGCAGCTACAGGTGTGATTGTAAAGACGGCTACAAAATGGACCCGGCCACCACGACGTGCAAAGCTGTGGCTGGTAATGCTTGAAACATGCAAATACTGTGCATCTCATTTAATGGCTCAAAATGGAGATCACGTTCTCAACTTTGATCTCACTGTCTCCACCAGGCACTACGCCCGAACTTTACTTCGCCAACAGGCATGATGTGAGGAAGGTGACTGTAGATCGCAGCGATTACGTGCATGTGATGGAGGATTTGAAGGATGCAGTGGCTCTAGACATAGATATCCCTAACAAGATCATCTTCTGGTCGGACCTTTTCTTCAAGAAAATCTACAGGTTGAATACATAATGATTAACTGTTTTAAATTAGCCAAATGACGGTGCTAAAAGTCTAATACCCATGCTATTATCCCTTAACGGGATCCACGGATAGAAAGACTTGTAGTTGTTTAAAGATAAACGTTATTATGAGTTAAAATAATTTGATATGGAAACCACTCTTGATGTTTTTGTTTTTATACAATTTGTAGAATTGGTTTAACTACTAGGTCGCCATTGTTGTTAGCGTCGCAGGGCAGTGATGTCACATGGTTACGCTGCCGGGCTTCCAGAGTATGACTCTAGCAACATAAACATGTCATCTGTTCAACCCTTTCAATTTGAAGCCGAGAGGAACATTGATGAGCATGACAGCACTGTCGATATTTCACAAAACAAGTAGCAAATGCTAAATGAACAGGAAAGACGGCATGAGACAAGACGAGAGTAGGAAAAAAAGTGCTGTCAAAATGTCCTAAACCGGTGAAACATCATACAAGAGGCGTATTTGACACCCAAAGTACTACCATGCACTTTTTGCTTGTTTTGTTTAGATGCATACAGACAGAACCTACTAAAGATGCCTTAAGAAAATACTTCGACGTAGTAATATCAAATAAAGGTGGTTGGAAAATGAATGAATAAATATGCTACGTGACTAATGTGGTCAACAGATCAACAATCTGCTTTCAAGCTACCACAAGAAAACACAATGCTTAAAAGTATGAGAGGTAAACACGTAAAATTATTTTCAGGAAATAAAAAGGTAATAAGAGACTGAATTAAAACACAAATAGAAAGTACTCGCCGCTTTTATCTGATTAGCGCATGTGTTGGACGTCTCGCTGAGTAGAAGGAATTGCAGTAACCTGGTGGTATAAGTCGAGTGACAGTGACAATCTACGTCATCACCCCGAGCGTCCATTGTCGCCTAAAACATCTCGCCCTCCGTAGGTCAAAACTAAATAAACTACTAAGTATTATACAGGATGTCCAAAAAGTCTCTTTACCATTTCAAAAATGTATTAAAAATGCAATTGATTAGATATTTTATTCAGATTTGTTCTATTGTATTCAGCATTTATTGAAGTTTCTTGCCATGTTCGCTGTAGCATAGCCTCATCAATTGTGGCGATGACATCAGTAATCTTTCGTTTAAGGTCAGTAATGTCTCTTATCTTTGTTCGATGCATGATATCTTTAACATAGCCCAATAGAAAGAAGTCCAGGGGAGTGATACCTGGTGAAAGTTGCGGCCAAGGAAATGGCCCATCCCTTCCAATCCATCGGTCTGGAAATGTTTGATTGAGGAACCCACGAACATGCAGCCCCCAATGTGGTGGTGCAGCATCTTGCTGAAAATTGATGGTTGGTTGAAGGTCATTCAGTTGTGGTGCCACATATTCAGTTAAAAGGTCAAGGTAAACATTTGCAGAAATCGATGTCTCGATGAATAAAAATGGACCAAATATTCGATTGCACATGATCCTACACCACACATTCACCTTTGGGCTACTACGCTCAATTTCTCTAGCCAAGTGGGGGTGTTCTGATCCCCGGATCCTTACATTGTGTTTGTTCAGTTTCCCTGAAACATGAAAGATTGCCTCATCACTAAAACAAACAGGATCCCTGAAACACACAAATGCAGTATAATAAAAAACTTAAATGAACACTGAATACAATAGAACAAATCTGAATAAAATATCTAATCAATTGCATTTTTAATATTTTTTCTAAATGGTAAAGACACTTTATGGATACCCTGAACTAGTAGATTTTTAAATCAATGGCAATATTTTATGTGTTTCTAATAACATATTTTAGTAAAGAGAACAATTATGGCTTATTAGAGCCTACAAATCTTTAAGTCCAAGGTTCCCTTTAAATAGCTGTTCTAATTTATTTAAGGATTTTTTTACTAGTATTTATGTTAACATGGTCTGACGAAACATCCTTGAAGTCCACCATTTACATATCTGTGACTGTTCCTCCTCACAGCTCCAAGCTGGACATGGCCGACCAATCCTCTGCGCACACCGTGGTGATAGGCGATAAGGTGGAGGCCCCGGAAGGCCTCGCCGTTGACTGGATTCATGGCAACATCTACTGGACGGACAGTTTTTTAAAAACCATCTCTGTGGCGACGATGGACGGCAGCAAGAGGAAGACACTGATCGCTGACAATCTTGACGAACCCCGAGCCATAACAGTGGATCCTATGAACAAGTATGTGCGCTTTATGTGTTTAACTCATAGGCTTCCAATGACGAGGACAGACGTCCAGTCCATTTTAACTGTGAGGAGATTTGGAGGGATTAATCATTACACATGATTCAAACAGTCATGTCTTTGTCAGTTTCATGTACTGGACAGACTGGGGTAAGGAGGCCAAGATAGAAAAGAGCGGTTTGAACGGAGCTGACCGTGTCACCTTGGTAACTGATAACATTCTGTGGCCCAATGGAATTACACTTGGTAAGATCACATCCATCATGTGTCACTTGATGATGAGCAAAGAAGCTCCTGTATAATAACTAGTCACATGTTTGTTGATCGTGGGCAGACATCGTCAACCAGCGTCTCTACTGGGTGGACTCCAAGTTACACACACTGTCAAGTGTGGATGTCAACGGAGGGACTAGAAACACTGTGATTTACAGTAAAGAAAAACTCGAACATCCTCTCTCTCTGGCTGTGTTTGAGGTTAGTGATGTCATGAGATATAAAAGAACGTTCCATTGAGAGTCTACAAATAATTTTTGGGTTTTGGGTTAGGGTTTACATTTACAATTTTAAAAGCTATGTTAACTATGCAAATTATGTTAAAGTTGCGTTTTAACATTCTAAAGTTAAAAAAGAAAGGGGAAATAATAAAGTGCGTACTCACCATTGATAAATGTGGAAATCTGCAAAAGGAGCTTGATTGTTCTTGCGAGGCAAGTCTCTAATGTTTACTAACGGCAGCTCCATCTGGTTTGACTTCTCCCAATTTGTATTATTTTTGATGATTGGATCTTGGGTTGGACGCATTAAAATTGGTAGCCTGGGCTGCAATCGTTGATTATTGTGATATTAAAAAAAAAAAACTGTCTCACTGGATTTTTGTGATATGTTTGCACCATCATTTGGTCAAATTATGAATTTTATGACCTCGTAGGTGATTGAGGTATGGTATATACAATGGTGTGAAAAAGTATCTGAACCTTTTGGAATTTCACATATCTGCATAAAATCACCATCCAATCTGATCTGATCTTTGTCAAAATCACACAGATGAAAATACAGGGTCTGCTTTAACTAAAACCACCCAAACATTTATAGCAGGGTACCCGCGGGTTATTAAAAGTATTAAAAAAGCATTGAATTTAGTTTTCCATTATTAAAGGTATTAAAAGTATTAAATTAGCTGTTGTAAGTCTGGAATTTTTTCACCGTGGTCTTAATTTTCAAGAACATCTCAGTGTAGCCTAAATTATATCCGCGACAAAGTTTTTTGTTTTTTTTTAATCCATACCGAAGATGATGCATAGAATTTTTACGATGCACTGCACTACAAATCGAAATGCAACTCGTGCGTGCCAAACCACCACAACCGGCAAAACAGAGAATCCATCCACCTCTGCATCGGGAATGCGTCCGTTTGTCGGTGGAACGAAAACCCTGCAGGCAGAAGTATTGTGGATTCTGAACACCAAAACAGACCACCAGTCATATACTTCAAATGAGTCCATTGGTGATCTGTTTCGGATGTTACGTCATTTTTGGTCGGCATCGGCTGTCACAATGTTGGTCATATTGACATTTTGTTCCAGAGGGAGCATTCCCGATGTCTTAACTGTCTTTTGTAACGAATTTTCAGTTAGCAGAAAAAACGCACATTTTCTTAATGTTTAAATAGTCTGCATATTTTTATGACCATTATAAGTGCATTTACACAATGAAATAAAACTGGAAAAGTTTGTTAAACATAATGTTGCTCAAATCGTGTTTTTTTTTCCCGGAGGGAGCACTCCCGACTTCAAAACTGCAGCCAATTTAAGCTCATCAAGACTTTAAGATAGAGGTAAAATCGGGCCTAAAAAGTCCAGCCCGACCCGAACTGGTCCGCGGGTATTAAAGCCCGACCCGCGTTTTGTGTGATAACATTTGTGACGATGTCTGCATAAAAGACTGCCTTTTGTAACGAATTCTCAGTTGGCAGAAAAAAAACGCACATTTTCTTGATGTTTAAATAGACTACATATATTTATGATCATTATAAATTTATTTACACAACGAAATAACGCTGGAAAAGTTTGTTAAATATAAATAAACAGGTGCGGTTTTGCGGCCTCGCAGAGGGGAAGATTAAAAAGGGCGTATAGGCACGCTCTGGCTCTGCAGTGACCATACAGCGTCTTCTTTTTTTTTAATCCAAATTATTTATTTTATAACAAGTATTCCTTAGTTTATCATTCATACATCGTTAATATATAATTATTTCAAAAAGTTAGCGAGAAAGAACCCTGGCCCGGCCCGCCGTAATAATTATCATTTTAATTTTGGTCATGTTTTCAGTTTAATTTAGCTGTTTCCAGCTTGCTATGTTTATAATTGCGATGTTTGTTTACCGCTTTTCCCTCTTACTGCGAAGAGGAAGGAAGTTACATCGGCCGCCGCTATGATATTTAAGTCATCAGCCATCTGCTGTGACCCAGGAATTTAACGCCTGCTTTCACGCATACTGCTTCCCATGTCAGTCGACACGGGAAATTGTTTTCACACACAACTGCTGCACGGTTAAGTCCCGCGATATTCCCGTTGTTTTGGAGTATGTGATAGGGGCTCAAGTTACATCCAGATACTTTAGGTTGCAGTTTATGGGTCATGCGAAGGCAGTGGACCTGCTTAAACATTTCGGTTTGCCTTTCGAATTAATGTGAATTTCGCCGTTTTAACTCGAGAGTTAGCCATGTTCACTGGGGTCTTGGCAGGTGCACTAGCGGCTAGCCAGTTACAGAAGATGGCTGGTTTGAGTCCTGTCCTCCTCCTCTTTTTGTCATAATTATTGTGTGCGTGTGTGTGTGTTTAAAAAAATTCTGACAGACTTTATAATGTTACTTTAAATGTGTTTTAATTGTATCTTCAGTATATGTGTATTCTTTTGTCAAACACACTTAGTAATAGAGGTTGAATTTGATGTTCAATGATTTATTTATTTAATATGATTCAATATGGCCTAAATAATGGGTGAAAGAAAAGTATTAATTTTCAGTTGAAATGGCATTAAAAAATTTAGATTTATCAATCCTGGGGGGACCCTGTATAGGTTTTCATGTTTTAATGAGGATAGCATGCAAACAATGATAGAATGGGGAAAATAAGTAAGTGAACCCTCTGCCTAAGGAGACTTAACCCTTTAACACCGAACGTGTCGGCAGCGACGCGTTTACGCATATCGTCTTTGAAGCTTCGTCACGCTGTAATTACATCACCCACGTGCCGCTGGTTGGTCTCATTTGAAAATGCGGAAGTTGATGTCCACACCAGTTTTTATTTGAAGTCAATCGACCAAGAAAAACGGGAGATAATGTCATTTGAGTTTTATAGTTTTATTGCACTCATAAATATGCATTAAAACGCTGCATGGACCATGTATCTATCTCCATATTTCCATCATTTCTTGTCCTTTTTCAAAACCGAAAGCAGCACAAAAGACTACATATCCCAAGAGCCGTTCTGATGTCAAGAAGGACGAACCGAATGTGATCATTTTTAATAAATTTCCGAACGAGGCGCCAACTAATGAAAGGGAGGCATGCGACGCAAGCAACGGCCGGTTGGTTTGAGCGAGCGACTTTGAAACGTGCAGAATGAATATAAAACTACATTTAACGCAAGCTAATGCATTATTTCATTAACTCAAGGAAGAAGATGAGCCGTATTTGTTGTCTTTGTCTTTGCATGAGTCGGCGTCTCGGCGAATAGAAGTGACAACAGCGCGCAAACGGCGAAAGAGTAGGATGTGTGACGTTGTGTGTGACGCAGCTCCGTGACCTGTTCAAGCTTTATTGAGTGCGCAAAAAAAAAAAAAAAACTTTATTGGGTCGCATGCCTGAAAATTTTGAACTGATCTGAACCACTTGTCAATATTTTTTAAAATACTTTTTTTCAATGTTATATATATTTTTTCTTTACTAAAACCTTTTCAATTTTTATGTAGATGTGTGTTTGAGAAGCTTGATTGCATGTAGGTATATATTTTTGATAGGTGATGGGTACAACACCTCACTTCATAAAGAGATATCCTCCAAACCCTTTTTGTGTTAGATGATAGATATAATTTTTTTTCTCACTATTTTGCGCTGTATATAACCTGTTTTGACCATAGTATGTGTAAAGGTCAAAAACGCCTATGACCATACCTGCTGTTTGTGTTGAATTGTCAAACATAAAACTATTCAATCTTATTTTTTTCTATTGAATGTTTATCCTAACAAGTTGAATAAATATTAAATGTGATGGTTTACTTACTTATGTTTCCCTCTTCTGTCATTGTTTGCATACTATCCTCATTAAAATATGAAAATCTATAAGTGGGTGGTTTTCGTTCAAGCAGACACTTTTTTCACCTGTGTGATTTTGACAAAGATCAGATCACATTTGGTGGTGATTTTATGCAGAAATGTGAGAAATTCAAAAAGGTACAGCTACTTTTTCATACCACTGTAAAAACTTGGAATTTTAGTTCATATACTACCCCCCTATGTTTTTGGTCGACTTCGTATGACATGTCTGCGTGGTCACAATGATCTATTTATGTAAGGTATTTTCTCATTTTGTTACATTCATGTGAAGATTTTAAGAAGAAAAAAAAGATCTTAAACCTGACTGTAATCCATACATGTATTTACAATTTTGAGTGAAGGCAAAACACTTTCTGGGGACATTTCATGGACATTTTGACTATTTTTAATTTTTATACAAATACATAATCTAAATGACAATGTTTGAACAGGAAATTTGGGAGTTATATTGTCAGTAGTTTATAAATAATCAAGTCAGACAAGCTTACAACTCTACAGTTGTGCCTTTAACTTCCTGAGATGGTACCTTAATGAGATTTTATTGGCACCGTTTTTGACACCTCTGCTGTGTCCTCAAATATAGGCGTGTGCGCAATGAAGTGTTTTGCAAGTTTAGCTTTTTCAAATATGTAAACACCGCCAGGCTTATTTAGTTGAGTACTGTACCTCTGAAATGCTGAGTATCAACCTTTTTATCAATTTGGGTTGGTTAAATACATTCTCAATTTGGTCAATCGCGTGATGGCAATGAGTGTTTGAAATATCTATGCTTGTCGTTTTCTTGTTGAACAGGATGAAGTGTTTTGGACAGATATGGGCAATAGGGCTGTTTTCGGTGCTGATCGTAAGACAGGAGAGAACATCAAGGAGTTGGCCAGTGACCTGGACCATCCAGAGGATATCGTGGTTTACCACAACCTCAAGCAACCAAATGGTACATCAAAGTCACCAGATTTCAGGTTACAACTAGGGCTGTCCCAAACGACTAATTTCCTCCCGATTAGTCAGCCAACTGTTTTTACGATTAGTCGACTAATCTAATAATTTTTTTTTTTTTTTTTTTACTACTTTATTAACAATTTTTTAAAAAGTTTATTAATCCACAAAAAACATTTTGGAACACCTAAATTATTTATTAACGTATAAATACATAACATAAATATCAATAATAAATCACAAACAATGAGGTCAAATGCTGATGGCATTAACTAGTGCAAAAAAAATGTAAACTGAAACACTGTGACTTCACTTCTTTAAAGGGAGTCAAAACAATTCTTACTCTTTTTTGTGGTATGTCATATTCTATATTGTTCTAAATGTTAAAATGGTTTGCAATGTCCCGGACAACCATTTTCAGAATACTTTGTGTGAGTTACGACGCTTTTTCTGGTGTGCATTTCGCATTTTTAAGGGAGGGGGAAAACTGTTCAACTTTTGTTTGTTTTAACCTGAAAATAGATAAAGTAGAGGGCACACAGAAATATTACCACAATTATTTTGAATGAAAGGCACACATACTCACAGTAACAAAAATTAAATATATAGTATTAATTTTATAGTACACTACTATATGTATATACACAATAATACTTTATAATATAAAGTAACTAACATTAGTTCAGTCATGGATTACAGTAAGTAGGCCAGTGCTGTTTCCATATATATTTTTATTATATTATGTATATACAGGATATATGTATATATTTTCCCCAAGTGGGACCTTCCATGATCCTAATAAATTTAATAATAATTAAAAAAAATATTATACAATTATATTATATATATATTAATTATTTTATTAAATAAAAATGCACGTTGATACAACGCACATAAAGGCAACTTCCATTAAAAAAATCGTTAGAAAGTTGTATGGACTTACAATCCGCTAGCATGTTGTTTCTTAAAATTACACTTGGGTGTCGGCGCTTCAAGTGTTCGTTCATAGCCGACGTGCGACCGTGGTATGCGAGCTCAGCTTAGCAAAGAGTACACACGGTGGCACCCTCCATATTTTCCTTGAAATAATTCCAGGCTCTGGTTATTCTGGTCCGCTTTTTTGGCTTTATGCCGCTTTCACGTGTTACCAGTTCTGCCCTTTTTGCTAATTGGCGGTGTTTTCAACTCCTCGCCGTAGTGAGGGGTGAACGAGCGATTCACTTGGCTTGTTGTCGTCGGTTCGTCCGATTTCCTCTTCAGGAAGGCGGCGGCGTGCATAAAAACACCGAGAGGCGTCGGATGGCTCTTTATAGATACTTTTATTGACCAAAACAAAAACGTGGGGGATGCAGCCACTCAACTCCGCGCTACCCGCGAACTTTTCCAACTCACCGATCTCGCTCCCTCTCTCTCGCTCGCCCACTTTCTTCCTATTTGCTCAATCTGACAATGCCGGTCACATTGAAATAACAGCGGCCCGCTGGGAGGTGCCAGTAACAACCGCTTGCATCGCGAGCACCCGCCATTCTTAACTTTATCCGCATGTTTTTTTTTTTTTTTATCCCGTCATTACCCGTCGAAGGTACGTTTTGCCCGTCGACCCATTTACGTCATCGACAACGTCGACTAGTCGGGACGGCTCTAGTTACAACAAACAAAACAAAAAAGCTATTAGGATCTTTACACTTTTTTCCTGCTTGTAGGTACAAACTGGTGCACAGAGGGGAACATTAATGGAGGCTGCGAGTACCTGTGCCTTCCCGCTCCTGTCATCAATCAACATTCTCCGAAATATACCTGCGCCTGCCCCGATCACATGAACATGGCGTCCGACATGAGGAAATGTGTGGCCAAAGCCACTGAGACAAACATGACGAGTTCGATCCTGCCCTCTCAGGAGCCCAACCTGTCCGACAGACAGCAGCCTCTGGCTCCATCCCCAGGTACAAACACTTAAACCAGTCCCAATATGACTCATATGGTACAGACTTGATTTGATACTTACAACACTTTTTAGATTACTAATCAGGCATGAAAATCACTCACCTTTCGGCGAAATTTGCCGTTTTGAACCTAAAGGGGGTGACCTACGTGAATTGTGTAGATACGAGGAGAACATTTTTAAGGGGGGGTCGTAATTCCATCTAACTAACTAACGACATGTTTTACTGAAGTTGCTAAGCCTGTCGCGATAAGCAATGAGTCCATTTGTCGCAAGGTAAATAAAAATGTGGGCGATAATTTTCACGCCTGCGTTTTATCACCGTGTGCGTGCATGCATACATTTGTGCGTGAGTGTAAAGAACATATGAGACTCCCGTTCATTTTACAGATGTTTATTGGTAAACAACATGCAGTAAAATTACAGTTAAGACATACAAAATAAGGAAACACATGTATATTAAACACTGTAAACGTTAGCATTGCTACATTGAGACTAATGGGGAAAAAAAGACAACCTACTTCAGCCTGCAATAAAACATTGGCAGTCTTGTCCAAAACGCAAACTTGCGGTTAAAAGGTGACACTTCAAACATTAAAAAAAGCTGGTTAACAGCATTTGCAAACGAAAAAATGAAAAGAAAAAAAAAAAACTGAGTGACACCACAAGCAATGACGATAAGTGCTTTTTTTGCGGAGTGTGAAGCTGTTAGCGGTTTAGCGAACGTACTTCCGGTGAACATATCAAAAATAAAAGCACTTCATATGAATAACGATTTCTGGAGTTAATCCCCCATACTTCAAAATTAATACTATAATACTGTATGTAAATACTATAATACTACAGAATTCAGATTTTACACTAAGAATAGCTTTTAAATGACACCCATTTTGAAAAATTACATTTGCAATGAATATTATAATTCTTATAATACTATTTTAGATAGTAGTATACTATAATAATAATGCTAGATATTTTTTTTTATTGTTTTGAATAATGTTGGAAAGGCGAAGTCAGTGTTCTGAATCTGTTTACATTGCATTCTTTTGCACTAGTAAATGCTATCAACATTTGACCTCATTGTTTATGTGTGATTAATTATTGTTATTTACATTTTTATTTGTACTTTAATGAAGAATTTAAGCTTTTTTGTGAATCAATAAGTGTCAACAAAAATTTCATTGCTATATTCGTAAAAAGTCGACTAATTGTAAAAATACTCGGCTGACTAATCGGGAGAAAATTAGTCGTTTGGGACAGCCCTACCGTAACATATTTCCTCCACACCCTTCTCCTCTTTTTAACACTTGACCCATTTTCAGCCTGACTAATAGTAGTAATACTGTGTTGTTACCGTATAGTTGCTCTTTGTTATAAAAGTGTTGGTTTGAGTTTATTATAGTTTAGTTTTATCTAGTTTAGAATTTGTTTTTCTTCAGTTTAGTTTTAATTAGTTTAGGGCTGCAGCTATCGAATATTTTAGTAGTCCAATATTCTACTGAAAATTCCATCGAGTAATCGGATAAAACTTATTAAATAATATACATGCATAGCAATTACAGATGAACCATTTAGATTTAATAAATAACTAAATTAAATGGCAAATAATAAACTGTACTTACCATCAATGCTGAGAGGTTGCGGACAAGACACTGTTACACAAAAAAACATAAGAAAAAAAAAATGGAGACAAAATGGCGGACGAGACTCCGGTGTCGTAAAGTCGAAATCACATAAGTCGGGTACGTCGTAACCCGGGGACTACCTGTATTGAATATTCAAATTGGATCCAGTCTGCTGCATATGAATGAGAAACGGAAAGAATAGAATAGGAAATAAGAATTTCTGGTCACTTTCATTGCTAATTAGCATGCAAACCTGGTAAAATATTTTTATCTTACAAAAAAATGCTTTCGTCATTTAGTACTTTTTCGACAATATGTCCCGTGATGTGATCGCCACAATGAATAAAACAAACGTTCTCTCTCCTTTTTCAGCCAGCACACAAGATGCAGGCCACACTACTGCTGTCTATGTCGCGATTCCTCTTGGTAATTTTAACATCCTACGAGACTGCTTACCCTTTCCTGCCTCTCACTTCAAAACCTCACCAACGTCTTTTCCTCCGCAGCAGTCATGATCTTATTGGTGTTTGGGTTAGTGTTGGTATGGAGACAATGGCGAATGAAGAACACCAACACCATGCACTTTGTCAACCCAGTGTATCAGAAGACCACAGAGGATGAGGTGCAAATCTGCAATAATTCTGAAGGCTACGTTCATCTTCAGGTAAACGTCACGTTAATGTCATCTCAGATAATTGTTTTTATGTTCTATGAGGCATGACCTGGCTGAAACCAGCAGAGGTTAAACAAGGAACTAGTTTTCCGTCTAAAGGACAAACACGGAACATTCCATTTCATGAGAAATGTTTACCTTATTGCAAATATTGAACAAATTTGACATTTACAATTATGAATAACAATACTTTATAGCTGAAAAAGGATGCTTCCGTTTGACCCTGTGTTGTTTTTGGCAGCCATTTTAATTTTCGTTTTAGTAGGGGTGTGACAAAATATCGAAATGGTGATATATCGTGCTACCTAATATACCAACAGGGTTATCGATATGCTCCTGCCAAGAATCGAGATATCGTTTTAAAAAGGTGGCAATGTTTGAAAAAAAAAAGGGACCCACAAGTTGCTACCAAAATCTTCCACCATAATAGTGTCTCAGGTAACTCTAAGGCTGCCACTGACGGTGCTCGACGCCCAATCCATTTCGACTGGGAACGTTCGTTCATTCGATATAGGGCTGCAGCTATCGATTATTTTAATAGTCGATTAATCGATGAACTATGTAGTTCAAATAATCGGATAAAGAACATAAAAAATTAAAATACCTAAACTGAGCCTCACACGGTATATAAAAAAAAAAGAGGATCTATATACAACAAAAGAAAATTTGGCTAACTTACATAGCAAAAGCCTACTAGCTTAAATGCTATAAAATGCTAACGCTTTTTTTACAATGCTCTTAACAAATGGCTCACATATTCCCACAAAAAATGGCTAAATATACCTTTAAACTAAATTACGAATGCATTCAAAAAAATTATTAGCTCAAACAAAAACTTAGCTTATGCTGGTCCTCACAGGGAGCAGATGGATTCAGCCATATGAAATGAGGTAGACTAGAGGGCCGTGTATCCACCCAAATCAATAAAAATAAATGCAAACACTTTCAAAACAAACCATTGCAATGCCACTTTAAAAGTCTGTGGTGAGAGATCATCACACACTACACTAACTTGTAGTGTTAGCATAGCGTTCACGTTACCATAGCGTTAGCCTCAGGATTATTTTTTAGCACAGTGACTCGGTGTTTTCTTAAAGTTTTGGAAAACATTTTACATCCAGTTTGTGATTTCCAGTGATGTTGTATACTCTACAGTTTTGTGCTCGTCTGTCATGTTCATTCGAAATTGTTGGAAACCTTTTATTTAATTAATTATTTAGTCGGTACTTAAAGTTAACGATGATTGACACGTTTGTGGCCAGAGACGTCCCGGTAGCTGTACGATCAAAGGCACAAATGTGTTAATCATCGTTACAATTGGTACACAGTCCGAAGTGTGCTGTGGCAACTCATTTATTTTGTAAGTGAGAGGCTGTTTATGGGAGCATGAGCGTCAAAGCAAAAAAAAAAAAAAAAAAAAACTTTTTTTTTTTTTCCAGTATTGGATCGGGGCTTATTGGCTGATTCTCAAAATCAGGTGACTTGGAATCGAACTCAGCTGCAACAATATACAATTGGGACGTCCCTAGTATTCATAAAATACAGTTTAATCCAGGTTAAGGGGGTTTATCTGTAAATGATGATAAAGATTGGTGAATATAAAAGGGATCCTCAAAGTCATGTCTCTGTACAATTGCTGCTTATATGAACAAAAACTAAATGAAGAAAAAATAAAAAATAAAAAAACTAAACTAAAAAATGCGCACATTGCGATGGCGATGTTCAAACGATATACAGTGGTCCCTCGCTACTTGGTGCTTCAAACTTTGCGCCCTCAGTCCATTGCGGATTTTTTTCCCAACAAAATAAATAAATAAATAAATAAATGCAGTATTTTATAGAGCTGTGCCGATCCGATCACGTAGTCGCTCCTCCCTCCTGCTGCTTTTCTTGGTCAGGCAGTGCACTGGAGTTGCCTTTTAAAGTTGACAGACGTTAAGGTTCGATCTTGCCAGAGATGCTGGGAAGCCAAAAGTCAAAGCACCACATGCGTCAATCATCGTTTAACTTGTTGAACAGTTGCTAGGGCAGCTCATTGTGTGTAAGTGAGCAGCATGAGTGGATGTGAGTGGACTCACTCAATGAAACATTTAATAATTAATAAAGATAAGCATTTTTCCACTTTATTCTAGAGCCTAGGTCTTGAGCCCGAACCAATTTGGGTCGGGTTGGGTCCAAAATGTCAATCATTTACGTTCGGGTCGGCTCGGGCTGGACTTCTCTCTCGCTAAGTTTTTTTTAAAATAAATATATATTTGTATCCTAAAATGATTTATGGATGTTAAACTAAGAAATACTTGTTATAAAATAAATAAATTGGATAAAACAGAGAGAAGGCGCTTTGGTAATCCCAAACATGAGCCGCAGCAGAGCCAGTGCATTGTTTGCGCACATGAACGCTGTGGCCCCGCCCTCCTTTTAATCTTCACCACGCACTCTCTGCGAGTCTGCAACTCTGCATCCTGGTATTTCCTTTTCGAATTTCGATATAGAGCAGCAAGAGGTGAAAAGCAAACTCAAGACAAAATTCACGAGTGGTGTGTGGAAAGGATTTAAATTGATAGTGGAAGATGCTACTGAAAACTGTCGGCCTTGCCGAATGCAACAAATGTGGCGCTTTGCTCTCGTACGAGAGCAGAAAGACTGGCACCTTGACGCTGAGCAGGCATTTTAAAAACTGTACTGGCCTAAAAGATGATATTAGTCAAACATCGTTACTATCATTTGTTTCGAGGGCTGCACCTCTTCGAGCTAAGCAGGACATCGTGGAGTTCGTGGTGTTCCTTAAAACGTTATTATTTATTTTGTTTCAGTGTTCCTTAAGGCAGGTTGTTCTTTTGTGTGTTTTGATGCGAGTCATTCTAATCAAGAACGTAATTTAAAAGTATTTTAGTTTATTTTTGTATATGCTGCTGTTCCTTTCCTTGTCAGAGAGGCGCGTAGTGAGCACAATATCCCACACAGAAATATATTTAACAAACCTTTCCAGCGTTATTTTGTTGTGTAAATGCATTTATAATGATCATAAAAATAGCTAGTCTATTTAAACATTAAGAAAACTTTTTTCTGCCAATTCGAAGAAATTAAAATAAATGTCTATTGCATTTTGCCAAGGAAATGACGCATAAACTATCCACCTGATAGAACAGACACACAAATATACAAGATATAAATGTTTATTGAATATGCATCTTACAGTCTTGTTTAACTGGGAGAATTTGTTACAAAAGACAGGCTTTATTTGTTATCATTATGCACATGGCATCTTCACAAAAGTGATCACACAAAACGCAACCAAGCATCGAATCCCCGCATTTCCTCCTCCTCCTCCTGAGTCACAAATAAAACGGGCTCGGGCCTACAAATAAAACGTACATTTTTGGGGGGGTTTCGGGCTCGGGCCTACAAATAAAACGTAAAATTTCGAGGGGGGTTTCGGACTTGGGCATACAAATAAAAAATCAAAATTTAGGGTTTTTTCGGGCTCGGGCCTGCAAGTTAAGTTAATTGCTCTGGCCGGGTCGGGCTTTAACCCTTTAACACCTAAGCCTATTTTGGCCGAATTTGCATGCATTTGATGTTGCCTTTATATTTCAAAGAAAAAATTGTTCACAATGGCCAAGTTGGGTCCCTTTTTCTTCAGGACACCTTGAACTTCATGTCCAAACTGTTGTTTTCTTCACTGACCAATTTTAATCCACAGTTTGGACCCAAAAAGACAAAAAAATCCCAAAATATTTTTTCAAAATTTGTAATGTTGGTGTCCCATTGACAACCAAACATGCTCGACCAACCGTTTTGAAGCTTGATAATATTTATTCAACTTGTTAGGATAAGCATTCAATAGAAAAAAATAAGATTGAATAGTTTTATGTTTGACAATTCAACACAAACATCGGGTATGGTCATAGGAACTTGTTAGGATAAGCATTCAATAGAAAAAAATAAGATTGAATAGTTTTATGTTTGACAATTCAACACAAACATCGGGTATGGTCATAGGCATTTTTGGCCTTTACACATACTATGGTCAAAACAGGTTATATACAGTGCAAAATAGTGAGAAAAAAATATATATATATATCATCTAATACAAAAAGGGTTTGGAGGATATCTCTTTGTGAAGTTAGGTATTAAACCCATCACCCTATCTAAAGTATATACGTAGATGCAATCAAGCTTCTCGAACACACATCTACATAAAAATTGAAAAGATTATAGTGAAGAAAAATACATATAACATTGAAAAAAAGTATTTTCAAAAATATTGACGAGTAGTTCAGTTCAATTCAAATTTTTCTGGCATGCGACTCTAAAGTTTTTTTTTTTTATTTTTGCGCACTCAATAAAGCTTCTGCTTGAACAGGTCACAGAGCTGCGTCACACACAACGTCACACAGCCTACTCTTTCGCCGTTTGCGCGCTGCTGTCACTTTTACTCGCCGAGACGCCGACTCATCCCAGGAAAACACAACAAATACGGCTCATCTTCATCCTTGAGTTAATGAAATAATGCATTAGTTTGCGCTAAATTTAGTTTTAGATTAATTTTGCATGTTTCAAAGTCGCTCGCTCAATCCAACCGGCCGTTGCTTGCTTTGCATGCCTCCTTTTCCTTAGTTGACGCCTTGCTCGGAAATTTATTAAAAATGTTCACATTCGGTTCGTCCTTCTTGACATCACAACGGCTCTTGGGATATGTAGTCTTCTGTGCTGCTTTCGGTTTTGAAAAAGGACAAGAAATGATGGAAATATCGAGATAGATACATGGTACATGCAGCGTTTTAATGCATATTTATGAGTGCAATAAAACTTAAAAACTCAAATGACATTATCTCCCGTTTTTCTTGACTTCAAATAAAAACTGGTGTGGACATCAACTTCCGCACTTTCAAATGAGACCAACCAGCGGCACGTGGGTGACGTAATTACAGCGTGACGAAGCTTCAAAGACGACATGCGTAAATGTGTCGCTGCCAACACGTTCGGTGTTAAAGGGTTAATACACGCGGGCCGGGTCAGGCTGGATTTTTTAGGCTGAACTAGGCTCTACTTTATTCTTGTTGAAAAATAATTCCGTGGGACAGTACCATGTTTAAAACTTATCATAGTTACTGTATTACGTTTGAAGTGCTTAAAAACCATTTATTGAAATACATATATATATATTTTTTTTTTTTTTTACTAGCAGTTACTGTATTACGTTTGAAGTGCTTAAAACATGTCTTATATGTATGTATCTCTTTTCAATGCGAAATCTGAATAAATGTATTGAACACAGTACTAGGGCTGCAGCTATCGAATATTTTAGTAATCGAGTAATCGACTGAAAATTCTATCGATTAATCGAGTAATCGGATAAAACAAATATATTTTTAGGTGAAGAGCAATTATAAATATACATGAGAAAACAAGACATTTCATCAAATCTTGAACCATTTTCAGTCAATCAATGTCTTCATTTTCAATGTATATTGTTGAAAACAGCCAACAATTGCATCTCAAACTGTAACTAGAATTTTTAAAAAATGACTAATTCACTGCTTTCACTCGAAAACTTTTTAGATCTTATATATATACGTAAATATCTTACCTAAAAATGCCGTTACGCTTGATAAAACACATCACTTTTTTCCCACGTGTTTCAATTGAATTTCTATTGGTGTCAAGCCATTTTTAAGTTCTAGTTAAGTTTTAAGTTAGTCTAAACTGTAAGTCCTGTTAGGATTTTGAGTTTTTGCAGTGTTCAAAATAAATGTATGATACAGGCTGTATTGGAGCACATTAGGGACCAGTGCTACTTGGTGTTTTAGCCAGCAATGACTACTGAGCTAAAATTGATAATTAGCATTATTAAGTTTTTATTTTACACCCTCATCACTCCACAATGCTAAGTTATGTTAAAGCCTGTATGTAAGACACGTTAGCCACGCATCGACAGTGGTCATAATTAATAGAAACCTAGCCCTCCGCAGGGCTAACGTTACCTGAGCTAGTAATGACAGTAACGTTAATCTTATTTATTAGCGCTTAGAGCTCTTTATTAGCGCTTAGAGCTCTTTATTAGCGCTTGGCGCTCTACTGCTTTAAGATGGCGGCTGTTTGCTAACGCTGCCCAGAGGCGGCCGAGTCTGATAGGTGCATCTAGGTCAACATACATGTGATCTTTATGAGACGCAGCAGACGCTAATGGCAAGTAGCATCGTGCGGGCTAGTATTTAACAACGTCGGCGTCGCTTGTAGCGGCTTTCAGCTGCAGTAAGTTTTTTTTTCCCCTTCTTCCTCCCCGCACGTGACATCAGCACGTTGTCCCGCATTAAAAGTAGTCCGAGCAAAACGTGATGCTTAGAGCTGTCAAAATAAACGATTACTCGAGGTGAATAAAATTACTCGGATCAGTTTTTAAACTCGAGTTACTCGAGTTGCTCGAGTATTCGTTTCAGCTCTAGCACACACACACACACAAAAAGTTAAGGGGGCGCTACTTTGTGGTTTTTCACTTATCGCAGCGGGTTGTGGTCCCCATGAACCGCGAAAAACAAGGGATTACTGTATTGTGTAGGCCTAGTATACATGGACCTCACTTTAGATGCAGTCTGCATTCTGTTACCTTGTTTCTTTCAAAGTACATCATGGTACATAAGATAAATGTTTTTTTTTTTCTTTTTGCAGGGGCAAATGATGAGTATGGAGGACGAAGACATTGCATGACCTCATATGCCATAGATAATTGTTTTTGTTTTCCAGAACAAAAATGATTAATTTTTGTTTCCTTACATACCTTATCAACAGTTTGTGACTTCAGCGTTATCCAAAGAAGCACCAGATAATTTCGTATCTGGTTTAGCTGGGTGAATGGAGTAATGGGGTGGGAGGGGTGGGGGGGGGGGTCAAGAAGTTCAGAAGATGAAGGTCTTACACTTGCACTACTTTTCTTTTGTGCCTTTTGCAACTTTTTCATGACTTATTTATTTTTGGCTGGTGCCTTGTGCTACTGTATACAGAGAACCATCGGGTTGTTCAATGGTTCATGAAGAGTAATTCAAAAGCCACTTTAATCAGTGACTTCTTGAAACACGATTGTGCCTTTCAAACACTTTCCTGTAGTTAATACTTATTAACTACCTTGTTGATGGTCAAACCTGTTACAAACTACAATAAAGTAGTTAACAAATTGAAGTTTTCCCCCTGAACATTACAAAAGTAATGTTAAATTAGATTTAAAGTACGGTACTTGGTAAAAACTTAAAGTGTATTTTCTCTAAAGAGTTGCACGCGTTCTCCTTTTTGAAGTTATGTTCTCTTTAAATGTTGTCACGATACTGTTTTTTTTTTTTTAACTTGATAGCGACAAAAATGGGATGAGTATCGATACTTTTGCAATCATATATCTTATCTGGATCCAACATTTCAGTATCGATACTTTTCGACAACCCAATGAAGACTAGTAGTATTGGCGCTTTACACTCTAAATGCTAATGCTGCTGAAGTTCCTGTCAAGTAAAAAGGAGGAAGCTGTTTCAAATGAAAATGTGAAATATTTTTTTATGTCACTCCGTCTGCTGCCTTTTCCTTGTGCACTGAATCAGGAAATAATATAAATTCCAAAGTTTTATTTATTAATAGGTTTATTATTGAAGAGGGTTTTGATTGGAGGGTGTTGCTGTAAAAGCCCAAACTTGATTCATAACCAGGACACATTTTGAGTTTAATGCAATATTCATTAGATATGTGTATTGTATTAAAAATTGGCTTTTTCAATGTGTATTTTGAAATTTGTGATGGACACAATATTGTACTGCCTGTGTCATTTTGGACAAAAAGTTAATGTCACTGATTCATTTTCAGACAAAAAGCTGTACATTAAATTAAAATTAAATTCAAAATGTGTCTCACATGAATACCTTTGGCTTACCTATACATCTTGACTCTTGTGTAGTCAGATTGTGCAGCTGTTATTTAATGTGTTCATAACTGTTCTTTTTGAGTGTTCTGTGTAATTAAAGATTTTTTGATGATCACAATGTATTTTGAATCTTTGTCTTATTCTTATTACCGCAATTTTCGGTCTATAAGGCGTGCCAGACTATAGACCCTACCCACCGACGTCACAAAACCACGTGCTCGCTGTATGGTTCCGCCCACTTGTCCGTCATTTTGTCTCTGTATTAGCATTGGTTTCAATTGATCGAGGAATTTAAAATGCATTTCATGGAAGACCCGGTGCTTTCTGATGCCGTAAACTCACTGGATGTGTTGCATAAAAGGCGTTATGTGGAAAAGCTTCGTTCTATACAGTCGCCAGATCCATATTTGATGCCCAAATCGATGTTTTTCGACCCACTGTCTTTGCCCTGTCTGCCTGACATCTGCTACGCTGATATTTACAATTATCTTGTCCACACAAAATCAGCCTATTCTCACGAAAATTTGAAAAACTTCAAGAGCTTGGAGGCTTATAAATACTTCGTTGCTGGTTGGGTGAAACAGGTCCTCGTCCACGAAAATTCGGCAGGAATCTATCTTGTGCTTGGAAAGGTGAGTTACGAAATTTTCAATTCAAAATCTTTTGTTATTGCTAACATCCACTGTCAAGTCTAATGTATTTCATGTCGTTTGTCAATGGAGTTAAGGCTTTTAATGTTTATATGGTTTAGCGATAGCATTCTCACTACATACATACGTGTATGTTGTCGGCGATTAGCCTAGCAATGATCTTAATTGTGGTTATTTGTCAGCCCAAAACCCTCTAAGTATATCTTAAATGCATCTTACCGGATATAAAATGACTACTACATAGTCTGTGGTGATTTTTTTGGTGCCGTTTTCACGTCGAATTGCAGCCGTCCATTTCGCTCTCCTCTTTGGATCCCTCGGAATACGGTAAAACTTCAAGTCTCTCCTTCCATCTTCTCTGTTAGTGCAACCAACAGCCACACACGCCTTCACCATTTTGATTATTAATGTTAAGGAGCAGAAAAACACGCCGTAAATAGGAGGAATGTACGTAGCCGTAACAGGTTAACACTATGTTTTGACGGACAATTGGGCGGTGCCATTCAGGAGAGCGGAGTTGTGACGTCACGTGGGTAGGGTCTATAAGCTGCCACCCACCAAATTTGACATAAAAACGGCATTTGTTCATAGATAAGAAGCAGCTGTCCTCACTGTGTTGTGGGATATTTACAACAAAAGATATTAACTGTTAACACTTTGATAGCGGCATTTTAAGAATGTCATACGACCAAATGAACCACCATGAAGCTTTGACACAATTTGCTGAAAAGCTTCATTGCTTCAAGAAGCTTCATTTGGCCATCACTGTTCCCTCGAGGGAGACAGTCAACCTCTGCTGCCACCTGCTGTCAACACTTGTCGTTCAACATGCCTCCTAGCATGCATTGCAGCGCTACAGATGTAAAAATAAAAATTCTTTTTCTGTGTAAATATTTCTTCAGTTACTATTTCAGTTGTTTCATTAATTGCTAGTTATGGTATTTGGTAACAAGTGGCGCTATAAGACTGTCATAAGACCATCATCATTATGACATGACTCTGCCATGAGGATTAACAAATGTTTATGACATATTATTTTGTGTCATCCGGCAAATTTTCTTACTTTTGAATGGATGTGAAAGAGCCGAGCTGGACATACATGGAGAAACATAATTTGCCGGATCACTATCATATGGCAGAAAACACAGAAAAGGCTGAAAAAGCAGTTTCTGCTCTTGCACCCCTATTTAAAATAAACTGCTCTATTTTAAGCCAAAAGAACTGTTGTGTTCGATAGAACAATATGTCTATATGCTGCCATAGCAGATTCATGGCGCATTAAGCCCTCAAACTATTTTTAATTTGTCCGTTTTACCCTGGAAACCCCCGTTTACAGACGTTGCGCAACCACTTTTGTTTCAACCCAGCCAAAAAAGGTAAGTCATCGTATTTATTTTTCGAAATGTCTGTCATTTTTAGCTTAGAATCATTAATTAATGTGTAATATTTAGTTTAAAAAAAAAAAAAAAACTACTTTAAAAAATTATTCACTCGAATATTTTAACTTTTAAACAAATTACGTCACAATGAAAAAATTAGCGTCTGTAAAAAAGTCACGGATATCTACCTCATAACTATTGCTTAATTGTATTTTTTTCGTTACTATCGCATTTTCCTCTATATTTTAGATTATAATTGACCCAAAGAAAGAAAGAAAAAAAAAACGTTTAAAAAGGCAAATATATGAAAAGAAAATCTCGACCACTCCTTGATGTCTGCAATCTCTGCATCGCAACCCTTGTTATATTACCATGTTTCACCCATAAAATCCCCCCAAAATCCGGCTGTGGCCATTCACAGCTGTGTCTTGAAACTCGGTGATACATGCTACATGGAGTTTTTGGATCGAAAAGAGGTAAGTACGCGATAGTATCTCGTTAAAATCATGGCGTCTTTATGCTCTCGCGTGCTGTCACCTCCAGTTAGGGTTTTGCTGTTTAAAAAATATTTTGTTTTAAAAATGCCCCCCTGTTCAAAATTTTTCTTCCCCTAGAAAATTGTTATTTTAAGCTTTCCAATGATGTATCACACATGCATATTGGACAATTATGAAATTTGGCCAAATTGGGGGTCTTAAAGCGGAACTTCAAGTCACCTGAGTGTTTTCCGCCATATGCATTTATTAATGCACATGATAGTGTCATGTCATAATTATGACAGTCTTATGACGCCGCCGTCAAATACAGTGTGACCTATTAACCCAATAAATCAACAAATAAGCAGCATTGGACTATAACCCGCACGATTCAAAATGAGGGGAAAAAGTAGCGGTTTATAATCCGAAAATTACAGCACTTTTTCCACTAAATGTGAAGCATGTGCAAAAGTGGAAAGAAGAATGTTTTCGCTTGTTGCATACTTTTACAATTGGTTTTACACCAATAGGGCTGAAGTTCAATACATCAAAGTGGATGCTTAAATCTAAACAATTCACAAATATTTAAGTGTGTCTAAGTGTTCTTCAAATAAAAATGGTTTTTTTTTTTTTTTTTGTTAAGCTGCGTAAGGTGAGGCTTCAAAATTTCCTCGAGATGAAACTAGTTTGTGCCCGCGAGTTTCACAATATACTACTTTGAATGCCACATCACATGCATGCAAGCTATGTGGTCTGTCCAGCTTGGCATCCACATTCCACAACTCATTTTTTACTCACAGATTTGATTGACACACACTTTTTTTCTTCTACTTTTGATTAATGTGCTTTATTTTAACATTTGAACATCCATGGGTGGCCCTATGTATAATTTTAAGTCAATATCAAGCGTTTGCATGATGCAACATGGGTTGTATTTTTGTCACATTATAATGAGACTGCAAATTGCCTTGTTTATTCACGTTAGACAACTGGGAGATTCACCTGGAACCTCACCTGCTCCGCCCGCCCTCACCCTCACCTCATGTCATCCCTATTGCTTCATTGGCTGGCTCGTTACACAAAGGGAGGAGCGGCATCTCACGCCACCGCATCATCACCGTGTCAGGGAGTGCCCACGGTGATGCACTCGTCGTGTCAGGGAGTGCCCACGGTGATGCACTCGTCCGTTTCAAACAATGGTGCAAATATTCTAATGATAAGCTCACAAACGATGTCGGTTTTGTAACCATTCAGATTCAATCACATGCAATGGAGAAATTATGTGTTTTATCATACCCAGGTACAAAAACTATACATCATTGGCAAGACGGTCAGTGTGATCTCTGCATTGATTCCCTACCAAGATGGCTCTAGGTGGCATGTGATACAGTTCAGTTATATTTAACTTTTTTTTAATTTAAAAAAAAAAATTTTTTTTTGTACATTTACATTTATCTTTTAAGAATGTTTCCTTTAAAATGCAAAGGCATTGTTTAAACTGTGCCTCGTGTTGCACGAGCTTACAATAAAACATCTGTTTGTTTAACATTGACTGCAATAAAACATATGTTTAACACAGATTCTAAAGGAACTGTCGCAAGTATCAGTTTCACAGTGATGCCTCACACTGAACTCACCTTGTCTCACCCAAACTCCATTCAACAATGGCTTCTTTGACTATATCAACTTCAACTTCGACCTGTTTTCCCACTGTGCATTAATTCTGTTTGCTCTTGGACAACATTCCTGCTCCCTCTCCCTCCCCTATTCTTATTAACTAGACAGGGATATTTTAGAAAACAACTTTCTGGCAGCTTCCATCCCAACAAATGAAATCCAATGCCTATATGTAGTTTAATCACCACGCTATATCTTTAAAAAATATAATACGGGTCCTTCTAAAAAAATTGCACATTGTAATAAAATTCATTATATTCTGTAATGTACTGATAAACATTAGACTTTCATATATTTTTGATTCATTACACACAACTGAAGTAGTTCAAGCCTTTTATTGTTTTAATATTGATGATTTTGGCAAAAAGGTCAAGAAAAACCAAAAATCCCTGTCTCTAAAAATTAGCATATCATGAAAAGGTACTCTAAAGAAGCTACTAACCTAATCATCTGAATCAACGAATTAACTCAAAACCCCTGCGAAAGATTCCTGAGGTTTTTAAAAAACTCCCAGCCTAGTTCATTACTCAAAATCGCTATCATGGAAAAGACTACCGACCTGACTGCTGTCCAGAAGGCCATTATTTACAACCTCAAGCAAGAGGCTAAGACACAGAAAGAAATTTCTGGGCGAATAGGCTGTTCCCAGAGTGCTGTATCAAGGCACCTAAGTGGGAAGTCTGTGGGAAGAAAAAAGTGTGGCAGGAAACGCTGCACAACCAGAGGAGTTGACCGCACCCTGAGAAAGATCGTGGAGAAGGACTGATTCCAGACCTTAGGGGACTTGCAGAAACAGTGGACTGAGTCTGGAGTAGAAACATCCAGAGCCACTGTGCACAGGTGTGTGCTGGAAATGGGCTACAGGTGCCGCATTCCCCAGGTCAAGCCACTTTTCAACCTGAAACAGCGGCAGAAGCGCCTGACCTGGGCTACAGAGAAGCAGCACTGGACTGTTGCTCAATGGTCCAAAGTACTTTTTTCAGTTGAAAGCAAATTTTGCATATCCTTCGGAAATCAAGGTGCCAGAGTTTGGAGGAAGACTGGGGAGAAGGAAATGCCGAAATGCCTGAAGTCCAGTGTCAAGTACCCACAGTCAGTGATGGTCTGGGGTGCCATGACAGCTGCTGGTGTTGGTCTACTGTGTTTTATCAAGGGCAGAGTCAATGCAGCTAGCTATCAGGAGATTTTGGAGCACTTCATGCTTCCATCTGCTGAAAAGCTTTATGGAGATGAGTATTTCATTTTTCAGCAAGACCTGGCACCTGCTCACAGTGCCAAAACCACTGGTAAATGGTTTACTGACCATGGCATTAGTGTACTCAATTGACCTGCCAACTCTCCTGACCTGAACCCCATAGAGAATCTGTGAGATATTGTGAAGAGGAAGTTGAGAGACACCAGACCCAACACAGTGGATGAGCGCCGCTATCGAAGCATCCTGGGCCTCCATAACACCTCAGCAGTGCCACATGCTGATTGCCTCCATGCCACGCCGCATTGAAGCAGTCATTTCTGCAAAAGGATTCCTGACCAAGTATTGAGTTCATAGCTGCTATATTTAGTTAAAGGTTGACTTTTTTTGTATTAAAAAAACACTTTTTTTGTATTGGTCAGAATATGCTAATTTTTGAGATAGGGATTTTTGTTTTTTCTTGACTTTTTTTTGCCAAAATCATCAATATTAAAACAATGAAAGGCTTGAACTTCTTACAACTTCTTACAGTTGTGTGTAATGAATCTAAATTATATGAAAGTCTAATGGTGATCAGTACATTACAGAAAATAATGAACTTCATTACATAATGCTAATTTTTTGAGAAGGACTAGTATATAGCAAGGGTGTAGGTTTGGTCTCAACTAGTGGTGTAACGATTAATCGATTAACTCAAGTAAATCGATTAGAAAAACCTTTGACTCAAATTTTGCTGATTCGAGTATTCATTTGATATTACTCATTTAACATGGCTGAATCCAGCTGCTCCCTGTTAAGACCAACGTAAGGTAAAGTTTTGTTGGAGCTGATGTTTTTTTTAATGCATTCGTAATTTAGTTAATAGGTATATTTAGATGTGTTTTTGTGTGAATATGTGTTTGAACAATTTGTTAAGAACATTGTAAAAATCCGTTAGCATTTTATAGCATTTAAGTTAGCGGACTTTTGCTATGCAAGTTAGCCAATTGGTCTTTTGTTGTACTTAGCTCCTCATTTATTTATTTTTAGCATCTGAGTCTAAGCTTAGGTGTCGTAATTTAAAATTTTTTAAATCCATTTATTGCTCAAAGTGCAACTTTGCATAATTTGAAGAAACACTCGAGAAATTTTATTTTGTATTTGTATTTAATGCTATTTTGAAAGTGCAACCTGAGCAAGCCTTTGTTTTACATCTCCTTAAATTTATTCTGAAATGCATTAGATGTTCCTAATCGGATTACTCGATTATTCAAACAAACAAATTGATAGATGAATCGACTCCTAAAATAATCGATAGCTACAGTCCTCGTCTCAACATTGGTAGGGACGATTTAACAGCATAACCTGCATGTACACTTTTTGCTGGGGACGGGACATTAATAAGATCAAACAGATTGGGTGAAGGGTGGTCAGGGCTACTTTTTCCATGAATATGAACCTAATTAATTGATAGGCTAAATCAGTGGTCCCCAACCTTTTTTGCACCATGGACCGGTGAAATGTGGGCCTTTTTTTTTACGGATCGGCAATGAGTGGCAAAAAATGACAGTAAATATATAATAAGACGTCGAGGCTAAAAATTAATATTAAGTGCAGGGAAAATATTATGCAGAATGGACTTTGTTGTAGGCTCCTCTTCTGGTTCAGCAGGTGGCCTTTTCCCCATAAAAAAGCTGTCCAAAGATGTCGCCGCCTGCAGCACACAGCCTACATCAGCTAAAGTTACTGTTTACATTGCCTGGCCCTGGGCTGCTATAGGTGCGCAAACACCCTAGTAATTGCGGCCAGCCACTAGATGGTGACCTATACAAATCTTTACTTGGATTAGTCAATAGCGTAGACAAGGATATTGATTTGTCAAGAGCCGCAGGCCAGATTGCCGTCGTTGATAAATTATTTATTTCTCTGCGGCCTGGTAGCAAATGCGCCACGGACCCGGAGGTTGGGGACCACTGGGCTGCTAAATGATCAATGGAAAATAAATCTGTATTGACTTATACTACCTTTCATGTGCATTGGTTCAGGTGATACACCTTGTCTCCCGGCTGGCCTGGGAACACCCTGGGATCCTCCGAGAAGAGCTGGCTAAAGTGGCTGGGGAGAGGGGAGAGAAGTCTTGGCTTCCCTTCTGAAGCTGCTGCACCCGCGACCCGACCTCGGATAAGCGGGAGAAAATAGCTGGATGGAACATATAGTTTCTGTATGTGGGTGTCATGTGGCGTCCAGGTTGGTACCGGTACAATTAATTTAAAATAATGCACTGTTTTCCTGCTGAGTGTGCATTATCATCACCAAGTTGGTGTTGTCCTGGTCGACGCAATATAATTATATATATATTTTAGGGCTGTCAAAATTATCGCGTTAACGCGCGGTAATTAATTTTTTAAATTAATCACGTTAAAATATTTGACGCAATTAACGCACATGTCCTGCTCAGAAATTATTCTGCCTTTTGGTAAGTTTTACAGAAAGGCTTTTTGTGCTGTCCAACAGCGAACTCTTGTGGTCGCTTTGCGACATGGTTTATTGTTTTCTTGCCAGTTCATTATGGCTGCACAACGTCTCGGGCTGATAATGTTGTGCTTATATGATCCTTGGACAAGATTTGTCCGTAAGTATGGTTGTTGTAAAGAATGTACATATTATGTTAGTAAGCGAAATGTTATATTTTTTGTATGAGACGCTTTTTGTATATGTTTAGTGAACCTGTATAGCGTATTGTTGCTAATGCAATGCTTGTGTACTTTTTTTTTTTGTAGTTTTACGACGGTCTAAAGAGGACAATGGTTTGAGGCCATTTTATTAATAAATCAGATGAAAAAGGAAGAAGTCTAATTATTAAGGCGATGTTCACTAGCTGTCTAGCTTTGGAAAAAGTAGACGCTTCGGAGTGAGGACAGTATAGACAGATTTAAATGACAGTAGAGTGAAATGCCTACTACAGTCCTTATGTACCGTATGTTGAATGTATATATATCCATCTTGTGTCTTATCTTTCCATTCCAACAATTTATTTTACAGAATATATATATAATTTACAGAAAAATATGGCATATTTTATAGATGGTTTGAATTGCGATTAATTGCGATTAATTACGATTAATTAATTTTTAAGCTGTAATTAACTCGATTAAAAAATTTTAATCGTTTGACAGCCTTAATATAGTTATTTTAGTACTAAAAATAGTCACTTGCCCTAAACTTTTTCTTGAATGGCATATCCATGAACTTTTAATCAAAACAACTAGTGCAAAGATAGAGAGGCAGAAGATTTGGAGCCTCACCTTCATTTGGAAAAATATAACCATATATACAGTGCTGGCCAAAAGTATTGGCACCCCTGCAGTTCTGTCAGATAATGCTCAATTTCTCCCAGAAAATGACTGCAATTACAAATGTTTTGGTAGTAATATCTTCATTTATTTTGCTTGCAATGAAAAAAACACAAAAGAGAATTAAAAAAAAATCATTATCATTTTACACAAAACTCCAAAAATGGGCTGGACAAAAGTATTGGCACCCTCAGCCTAATACTTGGTAGCACAACCTTTAGATGAAATAACTGTGAACAACCACTCCCGGTTATCCATTAATGAGTTTCTTACAATGCTCTGCTGGAATTTTAGACCATTTTTCTTTGGCCAACAGCTCCAGGTCTCTAAAATTTGAAGGGTGCCTTCTCCAAATTTTCAGATCTCTCGACAGGTGTTCTATGGAATTCAGGTCTGGACTCATTGCTGGCCACTTTAGAAGTCTCCAGTGCTTTCTCTCAAAGCATTTTCTAGTGCTTTTTGAAGTGTGTTTCGGGTCATTGTCCTGCTGGAAGACCCACGACCTCTGTGGGAGACCCAGCTTTCTTACACTGGGCCCTTCATTATGCTGCAAAATTTGTTGGTAGTCTTGAGACTTCATAACGCCATTCACACGGTCAAGCAGTTCAGGATGGACACAAGGTGTGAAATAGTGAGAAAAGCAGATCTCCTTCTGGTCATACAACTCATAAATGTCATGCATTGCTTACTATTTCTAATTAAAAAAAAAAAAAAAAAAAAAGATTTAGGCAAGGGCGTAGGTTTGCATAGGAATAGTGGGGACATAACACTACCAACTTTTCAGTCTGCTGACATTATCCCCACCAACTTTTAAGCAACCTTATTTACAGTATGACTTCAGTTATATAGGTCATTTAGATTGTCTTCCTATATTTTGTGAGGATAGAATTGATCCTACCATTATTAAGTAAATTTCAGTACTTTCATTATGTTCAGACTTACATTGACCCCTTTTAACTCGCTGAATGTGCCAGTTCATTTTTTCCCCTCACACGCACATTGGATTGGCTCATGACTTCAATCATCCCCCCCACACACACACACACACACATTCACAGCCCGACAGAAATACAACATGCCGCCTCCCCCGCCCCCTTCGAAGACGAGGGATATTAGAATGTAGAAATAATGTAAAAAGACATCAATATTGTGGAAGTGCGGAACACACCACTAATTTTGTATCTGCTACAGTGCTTCAAGTTAATTTTACTCACTTAGATTTCTTGACATAAGAAAAACAGCTAGCTGAAAATAAGATTGACTTATTTTAAGCAAAAAAATTGTATATTTAATCTTAAAAGAAAAACTTGTTAGTCAGAAATGTTCTTAATGCAAGAAAATTGTTCAAAACATTGTTTGAAAGCAATTTTTTTCTTTATTTAGGTGAAAAATGACCAACTTTTAGATGTATGGGCTCAATACAAATAAATAGTAATATTTACTTAAAGTAAGTGGAAGAATCTGACGCATTAATCTGTTAACTACCCTTTAACACTCAAAACAAGATGCTAGAAAATATTTGGCTAGATTTAACAAAAAAAATATCAGATTAAGATGTAGCGGATGATGTTGTTGAGTCTGTGTTGCTCGTTGAGTAGCGTTCGCGTTGCCGTGTTCAGCCGCTCGTGTCTCTCGTGACTCTGTCGGAAACGCGCACGGCTAAATAGTTCCCCCCAGGAACACAACATGCCCCACTCAAGTTCCCTTGGTGAATTCTGTTATAATGTAGTGGTCACTACACAGGTTCCCCCAGAATTCACCCACTCAGGACACCATGTGTAACCCGATTCAATGGAACGGAACGGTTGGGGTACACGGCCGGGGCACCGGTGGAAGACGACCGAATGGACGATCAGAAGGATGTCGAGGATGTCAGATGTGGGATGTCCGAGCAGGACGATCGGGAGGACGTCCGGGATGCCAGGTGATGAACGACCAAGTGTGACGATCAGGAGGATGTCCAGGATGCCAGTCGTTGGACGACCGAGCAGAACGATCGGGAGGACGTTCGGGATGCCAGGCGTTGGACGACCGAGCAAAACGATCGGGAGGACGTCCAGGACGAGGAGCGCGTCGTGCAGCATCGTCCAGGCGTGGCCGGAGAAGCGGACCACGAGAGAGGCAGCATGTGTTGCTCAGCCGCGGCCGAGTATGAGGTCGAGACGCGTGACGTGCAGTGCCACCCAGTCGAGGCTGTAGACGAGGGCGACAGGCGCGGCGGTCGGAGATGCCCGGCTGGGGATGTGGGCGACTGGCAAAATGGACCAAGTTGACCGGCGGCAGCAGAAGCAAGGGAAATGCTGAAACCGGAGTCGAAGCGACGTCAACGCTGTCCAAAAGCGGTGGACGAGGAAAGACGTCGGCGTTCGCAGGCGTTGGCAGAGGAGTGACCTCGGAGACTCCCGGAGGCGTCGGAGCGACGTCAGTGGCTGCAGCGTCCAGCGGTGCTGGTAGTGTGGCGACCTCGGAGACTTCCGGAGGCGCTGGAACGACGTCAGCAGTGGCCATAGACGCAGGCACAGGATTGACGTCATTAGGAAAACCTAGAGCAGACGCCGTGTCGACGAGAAAACCAGGGCCGGACGGGCCGCCGCCCCCTCTCACACCCAAAGCCGTACAGGCGGGGAAAAAAAAGGGACATCCCTTAAACTCCTAAAATGCATAGAAATGTATCTATTTATATATATTCCGTATTAGTTCAATACGGAACCCCAATTTTAATTCCCAATTCTGAAAGATTCCTTATTTCATGGGATGGGTGGCAAGCCTAACTGGGAAAGTTAGTAAGTACAACTGTGAGGAACCGGGGCGGAAGCACCGCCATCGTTGGCGGGAACCTCAGGCAGTAGGGCTCTCGAGGCAGGCACCTTGGGCGTCCTTGAAGTCAATGTGTACGACGGTTCAAAAAGTCTGAGAAGGTGTGCCTTGAGTGCCGTATACTTGTCCTCCTTCGGCGGAAAAACCACGAAGCACTGAGCTCTGACCGCCGTTGAGTACCCGAGCGCGGCCACCCCGTGGTAGAAGCGCATGGTACCGTCGGCTATAGCGTGGTGGGCGAACCTCGCCTCCGAGCACGCGAACCACGCGGCCACAGAAGACTTGTTGAACATCGTTAGCGTCAGAGAAAGCTAGTGTCCGCCATTGCTTTAAGTGTTCATAAAATGCCTCTGAGACTTCAACGAGGCAAGTCGGGGTCACCAGTGTAGCGGATGATGTTGTTGAGTCTGTGTTGCTCGTTGAGTAGAGTTCGCGTTGCCGTGTTCGGCCGCTCTTGTCTCTCGTGATTCTGTTGGAAACGTGCACGGCTAAATAGTTCCCCCAGGAACACAACATGCCCCACTCATGTTCCCTTGGTGAATTCTGTTATAATGTAGTGGTCACTACAACGCATTAATCTTTTAACCAGCTTTTAAAAATCCAAAACAAGATGAAAATTATTCGACTAGATTGAAAAAAAATATCAGATTAAGATGTTATACTGTAAATTTGCAGTGTGAAAGTTAGTATAGACCCTACCCACGTGATGTCACAACTCCGCTCTCCTGACTGGTGCTGCCCAATTGTCCGTCAACACATCGTGTTTACCTGTTACGGCTACGTACATTCCTCCTATTTACGGCGTGTTTTTCTGCTCGTTAACATTAATAATCAAAATGGTGAAGGCGTGTGTGGCGGTCGGTTGCAATAACAGAGAAGATAGACGAAAAGACTTGAAGTTCTACCGGATTCCGAGAGACCCGGAGAGGAGAGAGCGAGATGGGCTGCTGCAATTCGACGAGAAAACTGGGCTCCAAACGATTACCACAGATTATGTAGTAGTCATTTTATATCTGGTAAGATGCATTTAATATATATTTAGAGGGTTTTGGGCTGACAACCACAATTAAGATCATTGCTAGGCTAATCGCCGACAACATACACGTATGTATGTAGTGAGAGTGCTATCGCTAAACCATATAAACATTAAAAGCCCTAGCTCCACTGACAAATGACATGAAATACATTAGACTTGACAGTGGATGTTAGCAAGAACAAAAGATTTTGAATTGAAAATTTCGTAACTCACCTTTCCAAGCACAAGATAGATTCCTGCCGAATTTTCGTGGACGAGGACCTGTTTCACCCAACCAGCAACGAAGTATTTATAAGCCTCCAAGCTCTTAAAGTTTTTCAAACTTTCGTGAGAATAGGCTGATTTTGTGTGGACAAGATAGTTGTACATATCAGGGTAGCTAGCAGATGTCAGGCAAATACGGCGGCGACAGCGGGTCGAAAAACATCGATTTAGGCATCAAATATGGATCTGGCGAATGGATAAACTGAAGCTTTTCCACATAATGCCTTTTATGCAACGCATCAAGTGAGTTTACGGCATCCGAAAGCACCGGGTCTTCCATGAAATGCATTATAAATTGCTCGATCATTTGAGACCATTGATAATACAGACACAAAATGACGGACAAGGGGGCGGAACAATACAGCGAGCACGTGATTTTGTGACGTCGGTGGGTAGGGTCTATAGGTCAATACAGATTTATTTTGCATTAATCATTTAGCCTATCAATTAATTAGGTTTATATTGGTGAGAAGTGTAGCCCTGACCCCCGTTCACCAAATATCTTATTGATGTCCCGTCCCCAACAAAAAGTGTACGTGCAGGTTATGCTGATATATCGTCCCTGCCAATATTGAGACCAAACCTACGCCCTTGGATTCAGGTATTCAACATCAACCGAAAAAAATACAACATGCATTTCCAATTGTCCCTTTAAAATGTTTGTTCACCGCACCGCTTCGACACGCACACAAAAAATCATCACAACCATTTGTGTACTCGTAGCGCCACTGAGTGTTCATTTTGAGAAGTGCACTCTCGTCTCGTGCCCAGGTGAGCTGCTGTCAATGTTTTACCTGGATACGATGACGTAACGACGCGTTCAGGAGAAGCGGCGCGGTGGAACACACGACCGTTGATAAATTACTTCGATGTGGGCGTTTTTTAAGATAGAAAACTGATTTTTATAAGAGTTGTAGACTTGTATTGGAAACTTTAAACTGTTTCTGTCCGTGTTCGTGTACTATGTCCCTCTCCGCTGTGTTTGTGTTGGACCTCAAGGGGAAGGTAAGATCAATTCATTGATCGAATTAGTTTTTTGTTGTTATTTAATACAAGCGGATAACGTGACCAAATAAACTTGGTCCAAAATGTAAGTTTTAGGCTGTCATTGTCTCGCTAGCTGTGAAACATTAATGACGATGTTAAAAATTGATGAAGTGCTTGTCAATGCATTATATTTTTACTTCCGGGTTGAGGAAAGGTATCTGTGGAGAACGCCTGCAGCATATAAATCTGTTTTCCTCAGGGCTGTTTGTCAAATATTAATCGTTTTGAAAATCAGATTTGATTAAATATAAATTTAGGGACCAGTGAGTAAGGCAATGTTGTTTTAAGGGATTACATTTAGTACAGAATGCACTGTGCAGGGTTTCTCAAAAACACATAAGTGCCACTAAGATTTTTAATTAAATGATTTATTGAACTTGGTTCGGCCAAATGCTTTCGTTAAAATGCCATTCTATTCTAAACAAATAAAAATACGGAATAATTCAACATATAATTTTATTTTTTACGAAGCAAAAAAAAAAAAAAAAAAAAAATCAATGAAAAAATAAAATAAATAAATAAATACAATATGATACAAACAATAAAAACAACAACAACAACAACAACAAAAAAGAAGAACCATTAGAAATAAGGGAACAGATATTTTTGCAGCTCACAATTCCAAAGCTTAGCGCACACACTGCAATGAATGTAGACAATACAGTGATCCCTTGTTTTTCGCGGTTAATGGGGACCAGAACCCGCCGCGAAAAGTGAAAAACCGCAAAGTAGTGCCCTCTACCCCCGCAAAAAATTCAATGTTGTGTTCACTGTATTTATTCAGATTTAGCATTGGAAAGATATGACATTTTTGCACTATTTTCCCCAAAGTATAATTTAAAAAAAACTGTTATACATATACATTTTAATAAGTGGTTTTTAAGCACTTCAAATATAATAATTATGATAAGTTTTAAACATTTTACTGTCTTACAGAATTATTTAAAAACAGGACTAAGGCAGAGAACTGCTTGGCTTTATTAAATGCTTCAGTGAGTGAGTTCACTCAAATCCAAAGCTGCTCACCTAAACACAATGAGTTGCCACAGCAACTGTTTAACAAGTTAAACGATGATTGACGCATGCGATCATTTGAAGCTCAGTTCTCTGGCAACATCAAACATCAACGTCTATCAATCAATGTTAACTTTAATAAGTAACTCCAGCGCACTCACTGCCTGGAACAGGGAGAAGGAAGGAGGGGGAGTGAGACTACACGATCGGCTCGGGACAGCTTGTCAGTTTTTTGTTTAATTGGAAAAAAAGGAAAAAAATCCGAGATGGACTGAGGGCGCGAAGCTTGAAGTGAGAAGTAGTGAGGGATCACTATATACTGTGATGTACCTGACCATACATCTTGTATGTGACTTCCACAATTTGTAGCACAAAATCATCTGATATGTTTCCGTGTTTAGGTGCTGATATGTCGGAACTACAAGGGCGACGTGGACATGGTGGAGATTGACCACTTCATGCCTCTCCTCATGCAACATGACGAGGAGGGGCTCATGTGTCCTGTGATGTCACATGGCAACGTTCACTTCATGTGGATCAAACACAGCAACCTCTACTGTATCCTTCACCTGTTTTCTTTTTCTTCACAAAGACCACAGAAGCTCTCAGCTGGGATGAGTGAACACATTAGGTACACCTATACCATCACCGTGAGATCCAGGGACTGAATACATTTGGTAATCTGAGTGTTCCAAAATATAGCAACTACCTCTTTGTATCATATAGTAAACATCCCAATGTTTCAGATTCATGAATTGCAACATGTTTTATAAAGATTCTTATTACTAGTTCTTTTTTTATTAGTAGGTTTTTTGCCTAAACGGCAGTTGAAGAGCTTTTTGGATTTTGGTGTAATTTTACGAATATAAACTTTCGACGAGTTCGTCAAAGCAACCGTGTCATTTTTAACGCTTAACTGCGAGGATAATTTACGTTTTTTGGCACGCCGTTAATAGCCCCTTCTCAACCCGGCACAGCAGACGTTGGTGATGACGCCGGTTGGCATCTCGACACTTCACGAAAGGAAGAGTGGTAGGCCTACGTCCAGCATCATGATTTCTCTCTGAACCTTTCTTTCCCAAGTCATTCTGTGATATAATCATCAGTAATTGCAAAAACAGACAAGTAGTTACAGTGCCTTGCAAAAGTATTCGGCCCCCTTGAATCTTGCAACCTTTCGCCACATTTCAGGCTTCAAACATAAAGATATGAAATTTAATTTTTTTGTCAAGAATCAACAACAAGTGGGACACAATCGTGAAGTGGAACAACATTTATTGGATAATTTAAACTTTTTTAACAAATAAAAAACTGAAAAGTGGGGCGTGCAATATTATTCGGACCCTTTACTTTCAGTGCAGCAAAGTCACTCCAGAAGTTCAGTGAGGATCTCTGAATGATCCAATGTTGTCCTAAATGGCCGATGTTGATAAATAGAATCCACCTGTGTGTAATCAAGTCGCCGTATAAATGCACCTGCTCTGTGATAATCTCAGGGTTCTGTTTAAAGTGCAGAGAGCATTATGAAAACCAAGGAACACACCAGGCAGGTCCGAGATACTGTTGTGGAGAAGTTTAAAGCCGGATTTGGATACAAAAAGATTTCCCAAGCTTTAAACATCTCAAGGAGCACTATGCAAGCCATCATATTGAAATGGAAGGAGCATCAGACTACTGCAAATCTACCAAGACCCGGCCGTCCTTCCAAACTTTCTTCTCAAACAAGGAGAAAACTGATCAGAGATGGAGCCAAGAGGCCCATGATCACTCTGGATGAACTGCAGAGATCTACAGCTGAGGTGGGAGAGTCTGTCCATAGGACAACAATCAGTCGTACACTGCACAAATCTGGCCTTTATGGAAGAGTGGCAAGAAGAAAGCCATTCCTCAAAGATATCCATAAAAAGTCTCGTTTAAAGTTTGCCACAAGCCACCTGGGAGACACACCAAACATGTGGAAGAAGGTGCTCTGGTCAGATGAAACCAAAATTGAACTTTTTGGCCATAATGCAAAACGATATGTTTGGCGTAAAAGCAACACAGCTCATCACCCTGAACACATCATCCCCACTGTCAAACATGGTGGTGGCAGCATCATGGTTTGGGCCGCTTTTCTTCAGCAGGGACAGGGAAGATGGTTAAAATTGACAGGAAGATGGATGCCACCAAATACAGGAACATTCTGGAAGAAAACCTGTTGGTATCTGCACAAGACCTGAGACTGGGACGGAGATTTATCTTCCAACAGGACAATGATCCAAAACATAAAGCCAAATCTATAATGGAATGGTTCAAAAATAAACGTATCCAGGTGTTAGAATGGCCAAGTCAAAGTCCAGACCTGAATCCAATCGAGAATCTGTGGAAAGAGCTGAAGACTGCTGTTCACAAACACTCTCCATCCAACCTCACTGAGCTCGAGCTGTTTTCCAAGGAAGAATGGGCAAGAATGTCAGTCTCTCGATGTGCAAAACTGATGGAAACATACCCCAAGCAACTTGCAGCTGTAATTGGAGCAAAAGGTGGAGCTACAAAGTATTAACGCAAGGGGGCCGAATAATATTGCATGCCCCACTTTTCTGTTTTTTATTTCTTAAAAAAGTTTAAATTATCCAATAAATTTTGTTCCACTTCACGATTGTGTCCCACTTGTTGTTGATTCTTGACAAAAAATTAAAATTTTATATCTTTATGTTTAAAGCCTGAAATGTGGCGAAAGGTTGCAAGGTTCAAGGGGGCCGAATACTTTTGCAAGGCACTGTATATAGATCTAGTAATACATATATCAAATTGACATGAATAGACAACCTTTCAGCTATCTTATGACAGGCAAGCAACAACAAAAACAGGTTGCAGGCACGACGAATAGGCAGTTGGTTTTGCCTTCCTATATCAAAGGAATTGCATCACATTTTAGAAAAGAGAAAAGCCATTAGGGGTCTACTTACATCTTTGAAAATCCAAGGTTGTATCCTACTAGGCTTTTAAAGCTGTCGTTGCTAAAATGTTGAAAACATGGATGTGATCGAGGAGCCGGGGAGAAATTCTTCTGCTTGACTCTCGCAAAATATGTCCAAATCCTTGCAGAAGAAGGTTTTTTTTGGCCACTTAGAGTCTCGAGCCTTTGTGTGAGCAATTCATAGCTATACATTGAGGTGGCATGATGAATCTCGTGCGAGAAAATATTTGGCAAATTTTGGCGAGGATAGCGTGGTGTTTTATTTTTGTATTTGAGTGCTGTCGAGGTCTTGGGGAAATTACGCCATCAGGCAGGGGCCGGCAGCGAGGCGCGTCCCTCGTTGCTAAGGTGTTGCTATGGTAATAAGTGAAAAACTATGCGGTCAATTAAAAAAAAATGTTGGTAATGTGAGTTGAGTTGAAAACGAATGATGCATTCAGTACAATTTAACCGAGTAAAACACTCATGAATTGAAGTATTGACCTGCCGTTTAATAAGTCTTTTCCATGACATCGAATGCGGCTTAGTGTCTTCAGAGTTTGTATGTTTTCATTCTTTTATAAATGGACTGTCTGAATCTATCAATCTATTAATGCCATTGGAAAAAGTCATTATGTTGCTGAACTGTCAGATAGATCTATGAGCTGAAGTACCAGGATCAGCTATAGCCATTTTCCATTAATTCTCACAAAAGCAGAAACCAGAGTTTAATTGGTAAATCGTGTGATTTTTATTCTTTTAAAATGTTCATGTCTTTACTATGATTTCAAGAAGTATATTTTACTGGTCAATTTCAATGGTACTTAACTTGATGTTCCTGCAGTGGTGGCCACCACTAACAAGAACTCTAATGCCTCACTTGTGTATTCCTTCCTCTACAAACTCGTCGAGGTCAGCATCTTTCCTTATCATGTTGTGCGACCATTTAAAATCTATCCCAAAAAAGTGATGTATAATAGAGCAAATTGTATTTTTTCTACAGGTATTCACGGAATATTTTAAGGAACTGGAGGAAGAGAGCATTCAGGACAACTTTGTGGTCGTGTATGAGCTCCTGGATGAGCTGATGGACTTTGGATTCCCTCAGACCACTGACAGCAAGATCCTTCAGGAGTGAGGATCAGCCAGATATACACAAATAATCGCTAGTCTGGAGTGTGTTTAAAAGTGCAGTGCTTCATCGTGTCTTTTTATGTAGGTACATTACACAGGAGGGTGCTAAACTTGAGGTGGCAAAGTCGAAAGTGCCGACCACGGTCACCAATGCCGTTTCCTGGAGGTCTGAGGGTATCAAATACAAAAAGAACGAGGTTTTTATTGATGTCATCGAGTCAATTAATGTGTTGGTAAGTTTTCTTTGACAAGAGAATAAGGAAATACTATACTGAAATATACTGACATCAACAGTTAATACATTATCAGGAAAAACATACTTTAAACAGGTTGACCGGTTGATCTTTGTAGGAGTCTTGGGATTTGATGATTTAACTACTAGATGGCGGGAAACACAGACAAGACTGAAAAAGCAGTTTCTGCTCTTGCACTCCTCTTTAAAAGGAACTGCTGTATTTTAATCCAAAACAACTGTTGTGTTTGATAGAACAATATGTCTATATGCTGCCATAGCAGATTCATGGCATATTAAGCCCCCGAACAATTTTCTAATTTGTCCGCTTTACCCTGGAAACCCCTGTTTACAGATGTCGCGCAACCGCTTTTGTTTCAACCCAGCCATAAAACGAAGGTAATTAATTATATTTATTATTCAAAATGCCTGTCATTTTTAGCTTGGAATCATTAATTAATGTCTAATATTTCGTAAAAAAAAAAAAAAAACGACTTCAAAAAATTATTCATTCACATATTTTACACTTTTAAACAAATTACGTCACAATGAAAAAAATGGTGTCTGTAAAAAAGTCACGGATATCTACCTCATAACTATTGCTTAATTGAAATTTTTTTTTGTTACTGTCGCCTTTTCTCCGATATGTTAGATGATAAATAATCGATCCAAAGAGAAAAAAAAAAACTTTTAAAAGGGTAAATATATGAAAAAGAAAATCTCAACCACTCCTCGACCCTTGTTATTACATGTTTCACCCATAAAATCCCCCCAAAATCCAGCTCTGGCCATTCACAGCTGTGTCTTGACACTCAGTGATACATGCTACATGGAGTTTTTGGATCAAAACAAGTACGCGATAATATCTCGTTAATGTCATGGCTTCTTTAATTCTGCTCTCGCGTGCTCTCACCTCCAGAGAGGGTTTTGCTGTTTAATTTTTTTTTTTTTTTTTTTAAATGCCCTCCTGTTCAACATTTTTCTTCCCCCAGAAAATTGAGATTCTAAGCTTTCCAATAATGTATCAGACATGCATATTGGACAATTTTGAAAGTTGGCCAAATTGGGGGTCTCAGACTAGAACTTCAAGTCACCTGAGTGTTTTCCGCCAGATGTTCTGTTTCATGGGATCTCTGGGCAATTTCTTTTTCCAATTTTTCTTATTTAGGTAAATGCAAACGGCAGTGTGATGAGCAGCGACATCGTAGGCAGCATCAAACTAAAGACCATGCTGTCAGGGATGCCCGAACTGCGACTCGGCCTCAACGATAGGGTGCTTTTCGCGCTTACCGGACGTACGTATGTTGTGACTGCCTTTGTGAGTTCCTCATAGCAAATTATCAGACAGTTTTGTTGTCTTTTCAGGTGACAAGGGGAAGACAGTAGCGATGGAAGATGTGAAGTTCCACCAATGTGTGCGTCTGTCACGCTTCGAGAATGACCGCACTATTTCTTTTATTCCTCCAGATGGGGAGTCTGAGCTTATGTCCTACCGCATAAATACCCATGTAAGTCGCAAACCTATGTACACTATGGTCTCCTGTCTATAGTATGCTCTACCCCCGAATCATTTTCAACCATATTTGGTGATGATGTTCTGTGTCATAGGTGAAACCACTGATATGGATTGAATCAATAATAGAAAAGTTCTCTCACAGCAGAGTGGAAATCATGGTGAAGGTACAGAGCCCTGAATTGTTTCAATGACAAACATTGAGTCAAGCACACAAGCATTTTTCATGTCGATTGCCCATTCTATTTTGTAATGTTTTAGGCAAAGGGCCAGTTCAAAAAACAATCTGTGGCAAACAATGTGGAGGTGAGGGTTCCTGTTCCCAGTGACGCCGACTCGCCCAAGTTCAAAACCAGCACGGGTAATGCCAAATATGTACCGGAGAAGAACCTGGTGGTGTGGACTATCAAATCTTTCCCAGTAAGAATAGTTTTTTTACATTTTGTTTTCTTTTGGCTTATTAAAAAAAATCATATCACTGACATTGGGCAAAATTCCATGCATGCAATTTTTCTCGAAAATGTTTATTAGCCCTAAACGCTAGTTCATCAAAAAAGGGCAAGCCGTTTTCAACTCTAGACTGACTCACATGGGGTTACAGAGCCGTATGGATTTTTGAAAAAAAAAATTTGAAAAATGGCCAGATCTGGATGCAAGAGGATTTTGGCCAGGAATGACGATACACATTTTGTTTTAGTTGATAATTTATTTGGCCTTGACAAATTCTATCTACTGTATTTTCAACCATGTAGGGAGGAAAAGAGTTTCTCATGAGGGCTCACTTTGGTCTGCCCAGTGTGGAGAATGATGAGCTTGAGGGCAAACCTCCCATTACTGTCAAATTTGAAATCCCTTACTTTACAGTGTCTGGAATACAGGTATGAATATTTTCTGTTCGCATGTTTTTTAAGTGGTTGGAATTACCTTGATGTACCCGCTAATTAGAGGATTCACAAGTAAAGCATTTTTTGCATGTCATGTTAAAATTAATACCTACTTCGGAGATGAAATGATTTGAAAATGTTGCCGCTATTACAGACCTCGAAACATGTTTTTAACAGGTGAGATACATGAAGATAATAGAAAAAAGTGGTTACCAGGCATTGCCGTGGGTCCGCTACATTACTCAAAGTGGAGGTAATTGACTTCATTCAATTGATTATATTAGGTCTATTATTATTTATTGTCCGATCAAAACTGAATATGCTCACTGATCACCGGGTCCTAGAGAGCCCCTATCCAGCTTGTTTTTCATGTCTCCCTCCTCCAACACACCTGAATCAAATACAGTGGTACCTCTACTTACGAACGCCTCTATATACAGAATTTTCAGATTAAGACACGCCTCAGTGGGAAAATATTGCCTCTTGTTACGAAAGAAATTTCAGGATATGAAAGGCAAAAATACAGTATGGTTGGTACTCGCAGTTCCCAGAGTTTACTGAATGTAACATACTTACAGCTGCTCTGCCATTGGCTATTACCTAGCATTCCTGGCATCCAATTGGCTAAGAAGGACCTCTACTGTATGTGTGTATCCCAGTGTCCTCTTCATTCGCCCTTTGTGTTCCAACAGCTTTACATACATATTGTACAGTGATCCCTCGCTACCTCGCGCTTCAAACTTTGCGCCCTCAATCCATTGCAGATTTTTTTCAATTAAAAAAAAAAAAAAAATACAGATTAGCTGTCTCGAGCCGATTGCTCTCCCTCTCCCTCCCTTTCCCTGCTCTTTGTTCGTCAGGCAGGCAGTGTACGTGAACTGGAGTTGTTTATTAAAGTTAACAATGATCGAAAGATGAATGTGTTTGATCTTGCCGGAGTCACAAACTTCTGAAGTGCTGCATGTGTCAATCATCGTTTAACTTGTTAAACAGTTGCTGTGGCAACTCATTGTGTGTAAGTGAGCGGCTCAGAGCGGATTTGAGTAGACTCATTCAGTGAAGCATTTAATAAAGCCAAGCATTTTTCTACTACTACTTTATTCTTGTTTAAAAATAATTCGGTGGGACAGTAACATGTTTAAAACTTATCATGATTATAACATTTTAAGTGCTGAATTTTTTTAAAATTAAAAAAATAGGCTATATATCCAAATATATATTTTTTTATTATACTTTGAGGAAAAAAAAGTGAAAAAACATGCATCTCATATGTATGCTAAATCTGAATAAATACATTGAATACTTTTTTTTTTTTTTTTTTTACGCTACTTTGCGATTTTTCACTTATCGCGGCAGATTCTGGTCCCCAATAACCGCGAAAAAACGAGGGACCGCTATTACCTTTTTTTTTTTTTTTTTTTTTTTTTTTTTTTTACTGTATTCTTGTTTTTTTTTTTTACATTATGCATAACTCCGATTTTATGTTAATTGTCCAATAATCTAATTGTAACATGTATTTGTAACATGCTTTGTTCCATTTTTATGCATTATAAAAGATTTATGTCTGAAATTTGGGGAGCTTGGAACGGATTAGGATATTTACATGGAAAACACGTCTTTACGTACAGAATTTTCAAGTTATGAAACTACTTCCAGAACCAATTAATTTTGTAAGTAGAGGTACCACTGTGATCAGGCTCCTGCAGAGTTTGCTGATGAGCTGATCATTTGATTCAGGTGTGTTAATGGAGACATGGAAAACAAGCTGGATAGGGGCTCTCAAAGACCGGACTTGGGCACCCCAGGGGTAGACATACTGTACACGATGGCGTACCGCACTAAAGCTATTTTTAGACCTTGACGTCACATCGTAAAGCGGAAGTAAAGCAAGAGTGGGACATTATAGACCCGCCCTCGCATAGAAACAATGTTAATTCTGCTACTTTTCTCCGGTAATCTGTCAAAAACGAACATGCCAATCACACAATGCTTTTTTGGAACATGTAGAAACAACTCTAGACATTACGACATATGAAGGATGTTTCTTCATACGTTTTCCGAAACCAAAACTCGGAGGAAAAAATGTGAAGAATTAATCAACTTGCGCGGACGTTTTAACGCCAGCTACAGTAGGTGAAGCCAGGGTGAAGCCATTCACATTTCATATGCAGTAAACATTTGTTGGGTTGGCATGGTCTTTCAGAGGACAAAGAGGTAAGCCATTTTGATATTTTTAACTTATTTTTTAGCGTGACGTTGTGCCGTGCTGCTTCTGTCCGACAATGAATGACCTGAAAAGAATTAAAATGGTATTTGACTGCCAGTTACCTTTTCTGTTGTAAAAAAAAAACTTTAGTAAGGGGTAAGTGTAAATAAATTATAGAATTAAGATATGTTATCAATGAAAAAAATTAAAAGTGTTCGTTTGCTGTCACTGACTAGCATTTGCGATAGCTACACAAAACTAACTGAATTACCCCCAAGAATGGTCAGAGACTTAGGACAACCAGAGGATATAATATATAAGAAAGACAGGGCTGGTGGTAAAGGATAGCTTGTTGAAACAGGAGAATGTCTTTGTCAGTCGCGTAAGAAAAAGGTGTCGATAAAAAAGCTAAGGCTATGCTTAGATCAGCTTGTTTTTTTCGTCTTTTTCAGCCGTCGGCACTCAAGCCATCTCTTTAACTGAACATTTTTATGTTCTTCCACATCTTTGCCAGTAAATTTGGCACCAGGGACATAATCTTCGGAGAGAATTGGTTGGTTCAGCTCTGTAATCATCTTCGTACATGATTTCCATTCATTTCCTATTAGGGACAAACGGTGGTATCCCCCCCTTAGCAACAGTAGCTAACGTCATGAATATTAATGAGTGGAAGTGACGTGTTGCTTGCGGTACGCCATTGTATGCTGCCTATCATTAAAAAAAAAAAAAAAAAATTCAGATTCAAAATGGTAATGTCTCTGTATATTTAATATATTTGCAGTATTTTTGTTTTGATAATTTATTGCTCAACGTGTGTAAAATATGATGCCAGTCCAATATTTTTAATGAATATGTTTTTTTTTTATAGATTACCAGCTACGGACCAATATGTAAAGCCTGACGAAGACGAACATTTTAAATTTACAGTAGTTGACTGATGGAATTTCTCCTGAACTACTCATTGTCACTGATTTTCCAGATTAAAATCTGTTCGGAAGTGGATTTGTATTTTTCCTAATGTTTAACATTTCTAAAACCAAATAAAGTTCATGTTTATTCAAATGGTTTCGTCTGTATTTCATATTTTTCATATTGTTCTGCATTTGCAATAATACTGGTTAATTCCAGTATTGCATCACCTTTTTAAATGGATAGAATTCCACGTTAAATGGAAAAACATACACACGCTTGTCGAGTGAGTAAAAAGACCTGAATGAATTTCGTCCACAAACGTGAACGAATACAAATCGCCCGCTTTATCCTTCACGCGTTCTGATTGGCCGATTCTTACTGTTACCACGGTGATAGTGTAGTAACGGAGTTTTGCCCTCGTCTCTTTACCAAACATGGTAAGACTCCACCCTCCTGGCAAGCCGTGATTGGTCGACGCGTGCTCCTCCTCGGTGTTTGTAAATTGTACACTCGAAACGCAGTTGTGTCGCCCTCAGCGCGTAAATTTAATGTTCTTACGTTTAAAACATTCGTCCTTCGTATTCCATTCAAGTATTACTCGTCTTTGACTGCAACAGGCGTAGAGAACTCAGCCACGTCGCTAATTCCAAAAGAACACACCAAGGTAGGCTTTTCCACCCTCTTTTCGCCGGTGTCTTTCAAGTTAGCCGTTAGCTTACGTGCTAACCGCCTTAAAAGCCTCTCGACTTCGACGCTTTTGGACGAACGCCGCCGACAGAACGTACGGAGTTCCTCCTCCCTCGTCGCCTTTATTATTGAGTGAGGCGTCTTTCCTGCCATCCTTTCTCCCAGAGATCAGTCGTGAAGAGAAAGCAGAGGCGGATATGGTTCAGATACGCGACACCGAAGGGTTGACGAGAGCGGCGGCCAGGGGGAACCTCGACGAAGTGCGAAGGATTCTGGAAGAATACAGGCTGCATCCCGATACGGTCAATCGGTTCGGCAGGACGGCGCTACAGGTAAAGAAAGTGCAGGCGTGCCAGTAGTGTGTTTAAACATATATTTAATGTCCCGTTTAACACATTTAACACACATTTAACCTTTGGATGTCATCGTCTAGATCCGTCATTGGCACTCTGAGGTAAACCTCCAACTTTCAATAAATTGGACGTCTATCGATGTCAATGTAGAGCAATGAGTTAAATATATCTCAGTTTAAAAATATATATTAACTTTAGTGTTATTTGGAGCTGTTTTGTATATAACTGTAGACTTCATAATGATATTGACGGGACATGTGGCGCGGGGCCGATTTGTAGGGGGCATGTTGGAGTGGCCGTCAAAGCTTACCGAGAGAAATCACAAAGAGCTTTTTTTGTTGAAAATTCTTTTGGATAAATGGTTAAATCCCAAAATTCCTAATAGATATGGGCCTAAAACAGTCTTGATTATTGGTTAAACGTAAAAAAAAAAAACAAAAAAAAACAACAACAACAACAAAAAGCAGGCAGTTATTATTTATTTTACGTAAATATGTTGAATGTGCTGCTTGTCTTTATGCCATTGTGGTGCCGCCTGATCACCACAAAGTGCTTTTTACGTTGAAAATTATTGTGAATAAATGCTTAAATCCCTGAATTCTTTATAGATATGTACGTAAAACAGTCTTGATTCTTGGTTAAAAGTGTAAAAAAAAAAAAAAAAACTGCAGTAATCATTTATTTTCGTAAATATGTCAAGTACAGTGCTAGTCTGTTAGTTAATGTAGCTAGCGGCCGCCTTACGTAAACAGAGCTTTTCCGGTTAAAATTCTTGTGAATAAATTCTTAAATCCCTGAATTATTTATAGATATGGATGTAAAACGGTCTTGATTCTTGTTTAAAAGTTAAAAAAAACAAAACAAAACGTGCAGTAATCATTTATTTTCGTAAATACAGTATGTCGAAGTACAGTGCTAGTCTGTTAGTGAATGTAGCTAGCGGCTGCCTTATGTAAACAGAGCTTTTCCTGTTAAAATTCTTGTGAATAAATGCTTAAATCCCTGAATTATTTATAGCTATGGATGTAAAACAGTCTTGATTCTTGGTTAAAAGTAAAAAAAAACAAAACGTGCTGTAATCATTTATTTTCGTAAATATATCCAAGTACAGTGCTAGGCTGTTAGTGAATGTAGCTAGCGGCCGCCTTATGTAAACAGAGCTTTTCCGGTGAAAATTCTCGTGTATAAAATTTTTTAAATCCCCTAATTTTTTTTATAGATATGGACGTTAAACAGTCTCGATTCTTGTTTAAAAGCCCCCCCCAAAAAATGCGCAGTTAGCTTTTTTTTTTTTTTTTTTTAACGCAAATATGTCGAAGTACAATGCTAGTCTGTTAGTGAATGTAGCTAGTGGCCGTCTTGTGCAAAAAGAGCTTTTCTGGTGAAAATTCACGTGAAAAAATGCTCAAATCCCTGTATTCTTTATAGATATGGACGTAAAACAGTCTTGATTCTTGGTTAAAATTAAAAAAAAAAAAAAAAAAAAGTGCAGTAATCTTTTATTTTCGTAAATATGTCGAAGTACAGTGCTAGTCTGTTAGTGAATGTATGAATGTAGCTAGCGGCCGCCTTATGTAAACAGCCTTTCCGGTGAAAATTCTTGTGAATAAATGCTTTAATCCCTGAATTATTTATAGATATGGACGTAAAACAGTCTTGATTCTTGGTTAAAAGCAAAAAAAAATATGTGCAGTTAGCATTTATTTTACGTAATTATGTCGAGGTACACTGCTAGTCTGTTAGTAAATGTAGCTAGTGGCTGACTTATGTAAAAAGAGCTTTTCCGGTGAAAATTCTCGTGAATAAATGCTTAAATCCCTGAATTCTTTATAGATATGGATATAAAACAGTCTTGATAAAAGTTATAAATATAATAGTAAATATAAAAGTAAAAAAAAAAAAAACGTGCAGAAATCATTTATTTTCATAACTATATCGAAGTACAGTGCTAGTCTGTTAGTAAATGTAGCTAACGGCCGCCTGATGTAAACAGCTTTTCCGGTGAAAATTCTCGTGAATAAATGCTTAAATCCCTGAATTATTTATAGATATGGATGTGAAACAGTCTCGAGTCTTGGTTAAAAGCTTTAAAAAAAAAAAAGTGCAGTAATCATTTATTTTACGTAAATATGTCGAAGTACAGTGCTAGTATGTCAGTCAATGTGCCAGCTGCCATATGTACACAAAGAGCTTTTTCCGTTGAAAATTCTTGTACATAAATGATTAAGTCCGTGAAATCTTTATAGATATGGATGTAAAAGAGTGTCAATTTTTGGTTAAAGGCATAAAAAAACGTGCAGGTAGCATTTATTTTACGTAAATATTGAGAACTACGAGTAGTCACAATGCTAGTCTGTTAGTAAATGTAGCTAGCGGCCGCCTTATGTAAACGGAGCTTTTCCAGTGAAAATTCTTGTGAATAAATGCTTAAATCCCTGAATTCTTTATAGATATGGACGTAAAACAGTCTCGATTCTTGGTTAAAAGCAAAACAAAAACAAAAAAAAAACGTGCATTTGCATAGCATAACATAACACTTGGGAATTTTATTTTTGAAAGTGCAATCTTAGCAAGCCTTTGTTTTACATCCCTAAAATTGATTCTGCAACCATTAAATGTTCCTCCTCTAGGGATGGGAATCGAAATCCTATTCCAATTCGGAACCGGTTCCGAGTGTTTCGAGGCCTCGACATCACAATGAAAAAGCCCTAACGATCCCTTTAACGATTCCTAAAGACGCGTATTGCGTCGTGACGTGTCTTGTTGTCCAGACGCATCAAACTAGCATGGCGCCAAGAACCACTCGCTCCAAAGTTTGACTAAACTTCACCAGGAAAGAGTGTGAAAATGAAAGGTTACGACGTGTAAGCACGAGCATTGCAGCCACAAACATAAAAATGACAGCACGTAGGTTCAAACGCTCGAAAGTGTGTCCTCACTTCACGAGGAAAAATTACAACAAAGCGACTTGCAGTCATTGCAAGGTGGAGGTAACTGCATCGGGAGGGAATACGACTGCGCTGTCCTCATAGAGAGGCCAAAGCTCAGTTCTGGCTATACAGCTAGCTAAACTCCCAAATGACGATGTAGAAGACGTTGGTATAATTTGCTGACTTTATTCAACCATCACTTGAAGAGTGAAACTAAGAATAGAAATGAAACAAATCAATTTTGTCCCCAATAACAAACAGGTTTGCATCAACGTAAATCAGCGATGATTAGCTGCTAATAACAGTATGGTTAGCATTCGTTCGCTAGCATTAGCACATCGTTCAAACCACTACACAACTGGATTTAAGTGTCCGATCGCGAGTGGAAACACAACAACAACAACACAAAAGATGATACATACAGGCGTTGCCTCTGTAGATATTAACATTAACAAAGAACGTAGGCTCGTAGAAGTGTTTCCCTCTCTCACTTCGCTCGCTCACTCGCTTGGATGTGGCATTTCTTCGGGTGCCCAAACTGCGGCCCGCGGCCCAAATACGGCCCGCCTCCACATTTGGTCCGGCCATTTTTAATTTTTTTCCCCCCTCAATCGTGTTATTTATTTCCTGGCCTTTTTCCTTGAAGAATTCAGAGAGGGTTATTTGGTTATTATCTATTTAATTAATAGTGTTTTTATTATTAATTATTATCATTATATTATTATTTTTATTTTTTTTACTTTCATTCCGTGAAGAATCCAGAAAGGGTTATTTGATTGTGGCTTTCTGAAAAACAATATTTTTTTACATTTATGCACTTCTGCAATCGTCACACTTTTTCTGTTACAAACTGACCCCGGCCCCTCATCAGAGAAGGGAAAAGTTATGTGGCCCTCACAGGAAAAAGTTTGGGGACCCCTGCTTTAACACATATTGCCAAAGGCAGAACAACAACCTATCTGACAATATATACCAATATTTTTTATTTCTATTAGATAAATGTTTCAGTAAAATGTTACACATTCTTGTGTATTTGCCACTTATTGCCACAGTTAACATTGAGGCTTTGGGCCTCTTTTGATTTCGTTGTGAGTTTGTAAGGTTGTGAGTTCTAATTAAACAAACTCGATGCCAATCAAAACGTTTGTTCTTTTTCCCCAAATTAGAATCGATAATAGAATCGATAAAGAATCGAATCGTTAAGCAATATCGATAATGGAATTGGAATCGTAAAAATCCTATCAATTCCCATCCCTATCCTCCTCCGATTACTCGATTCTTCGAACTAACTAGTTGATAGATTGATCAACTACTAAAATAATTGGAAGCTGCCGCCCTACTATTTTGTTTAATTGGTGTTTCAACCAAGGAGCTCTTGATGGATTTGCAGATTTTTTTGGTGCACAGTTTAAGTGTTAATGACACTGAAAGAATTAAGTCTTAGTTTTTTTTGTTTGCATTCAGGTGATGATGATGGGAAACTCTGGTGTCGCCCGTTTGCTCCTGGAAAAAGGAGCTAACCCCAACTTGCAGGACGAGGGCGGGATCGCTCCGATCCATGACGCCGCTCGCTCAGGCTTTGTGGATACTCTGCGCGTGCTGGTAGAATACGGCGCCTCGGTGAACGTGGCGGACCGATACGGTGCGCTGCCCATCCACTTGGCCATACGGGAGGGCCACCATGAAGCCGTGGAGTTCCTGGCGCCGCTCTCTGACCTGAGGCACGCCAACGCCTCTGGCCAGACGCCCGTCGACGTGGCCCGGGTGTACCATCAGCCCGACATGATCCGGCTGCTTTTCGATCACATTCGCTCATAGTCTCGGGCCGTTCCCGTTCCAACCTGTTGACTTGAATTCGTTGGAGTTTATGTGCAAGTTTATTTGTTCTTTTTCTTAGCTTCCGAGTTCATACACGATGCACTTATGTGGTCATGGCAGCTATTTTTCAGTTGGTGGTTTTGCACAGTGCAATGTTGGCACCTTATTTACTAATATGTATTTATGTTTGCTCTTTGAATTAATTGGGAGTGCACATTAATTATTCTGATCTCCCAGTGTTTGTGGTCATTTGTAGCAATTGTAACAGTTGAGTTGTCTTTTTTTAATGTTCTGAAACTTGAAGTGGTGCAAAATGAACTTAACCTGGCATTACTTGTTGCATGAAATTAGATGAATTTAGACTGAATTATTTATTACTGAAATAGCAGTCATTCTTTTTTTACATTTTCTTTTAATTTATACTCAGAATACCTTTAATACAGAGAAGTGGGGGGAAAAAATCAGTTTGCTGTTTGAATATGAAGGCACAAAATAAACTTGGTCAGTTCTAAGGTGTTGGTTCAGATGTGTTTCATTCCATATTTAATGTTTTTTTTTTTTGCCGCAAACATATGTAGTACTTATGTTTAATGTCTGAGGTCACTGCAAAAAGTTGAATTATTGGAGGTCCACGTGAAACCCTACGATTTCATGAATATTTTTGGGTCTAGAATTGGGGGGGGAAACGAAGTCTATAGGTGCTAAATTATGATGCAGGCAGGCTGGAACAGACATGAGCATCAGGGGAGTGCAGTAACTCACCATTTCCAGCAGTCTGCACTCTTTCTTATTTATGTGGACAATTTCCTTTGGTATTGTGTTCTGTTGCCATCGGTTGAGTCGTCAAGACAATAATACCTGTATGTTGGTTTACTCCAAAATAACTCAAATTTAGACATTTTTCACTTCAGGGTCTTCTCAAATTTCTTGCTAGTGGTTTAAATTTGAACCTTTTTTAGGTTCAATCATTTTATAGTAAATATTGACTTAATTTTCTAATTTAAACCTTTTTTTCTTTTTAATAATAGAAAGTAAATGTTATTTAATTTCATTTAAAAATATACTTGAAGTAAAAAAATGCAAATATTCTTCATATTAAAACAAAAATACAAAATAAAGAAATAATGGACTTTTAAATATAAATGTTATTTGTAATTATTGCTGTTTTATTTATTATCAACTTTGTATTGTTACCTTGTGGACAACACATTTTGGGTTGAATAGACCAAAATATTGACATTTAGTGTACTAGTACAAATGTGGCCTACATGAACCAAAATGTGATGACCAAGTATGTGGACGGCAGGTCATTATGTAGCTAAAATTTGATAAATTACCAAAATTAGTCACTTGCTCGGCAAAGGCCTATGGCTATATGTTCAGTCATTCTGATAGAACAATACTAACATGGATTAAAAGTGAATTTTTGTCATTGTTATCAGTTGAAAAGATAGCAAATATTTACAAAAATCTAAACTGTAACACTACTCATTATGTGATGAATTGATAGACAACACTTCATACCTACACCTGTGGAAAAATTCTTCAATGAAGCTCACATGCTCGTCTTTGGAACGAGGAAAACTGAAAATGCAGCACGGCTACGGCTTTGTGTTCACAGTTTGAACTGTGGCACATTTTGTCTCATAGGACCACGCCCGCAAACACAACAAGCTACTTCATGTGGCTTCGCTCCTCCAATAAATATTTTTGTTTCCCAAAACTTGACTGACAAGGAACAGGAACAGATTATTGCTGTATCATTACCAGAGCTCACGTGGCATATCTGTAGAGAACAAGAACATGCGTGTTTTGGTGAAATGCAAGGCACATTGCCGTACTGTACTCCTGCGTTATGTCTGTAAAATGACATGGTTTCATCCATGCAAGTCACAACATGACTGTGCTGCAGCCCAGACAAAAACCCTAAACTCTTCAGTCCTGCTTTGGTGCTAATGTTACCACAGTTAACAACAAAGATATCCTTTAGTACTTGTGTGATTGCCAGTTTCAACCATTTTTGTGTTAAACACTGTAGTGCCCTGAAAGTTTTCTTTTGTTTTACATTATTTTTTGTTACATTTTTTTCACTAATAAATGCTGTAGATGTAGTAAAAAAAAAACAGATTAATGTACCACCACAACTCTCTGCAACTTGACTTGCTTGAACACCTAAAAACTAAATCTCATTCAGTCATCTTCCTCTCTCGTTCTCTCCCTCTCGGGTAGAAAAGCAAATCTTTTATACTGTATGAAGAAAAGCTCCCTTCACAGTCTCCTTCAACTTTTTTGCCACCTAAAAGGCGGCAACATGACACTGTGGGAAATGCTGATAGCCACATCAATGAAGATTCCACACAAGGAAAAATAGCTTAAAGGGCTCCACGGATAAAAAGACTTGCAGTTCTTAAAAGATATCATTGTTATGATGAGTTAGAATAATTTGATATCGAAACCCCTCTTGATGTTTTCGTTTTTATATAATTTGTAAATTTAGTTTAATTAGTAGGTCGCCATTGTTGATGACATCGCAGGGCGGTGACGTCACATGATTACGCTGCCAGGCTTTCAGAGTATGACCCTAGCGATGTAAACATGTCATCTGTTCAACCTTTTCAATTTGAAGCCCAGAGGAACATTAATGAGCATGACAGCACTGTCGAGATTTCACAAAACGAGCAGGAAAAGCAAAATGAACAGGAAAGACAGGATGAGACGAGACAAGAGTAGGATAAAAAAAAAAAAAAAACTGTGTTCTGCCAAAATGTTATACACCGGCGAAACGTCAAGACAAGAGGTGGGTTTGACACCCAAAGTACTACCGTGCGCTTTCAGCTTGTGTTGTTTAGATGCATGCAGACAGAACATACTAATGATGCCTTAGAAAATACTTAAACGTAGTAATATAAAATAAGGGTGGTTTAAATATGCTACGTGTCTAATGTGGTCAACAGCTGAACAATCTGGAGGGACAGCGAGAACAAAAAGTGGTATTTGCCCTGTGGCATTTGTTGCTGCCATGTATGTAGCATTTTTTTTTTTTTTTTTTTTTTTACCACGTGGCAAAAAAAAAGCCACATGGCAAAAAAAATATTTGCAACATGGCAAAAAAATGTTGCCACTTGGCAAAAAAATGGCACATGGCAAACATTTTTTGCCACATGGCAAAAAAATGGCACATGGTAAAAAAAAAAAAATTGCCACATGGAAAAAAAAATCCACATGGCAAAACTTTTTGCCACATGTAAAAAAAAATGCCACATGGCAAAAGTTTTTTGCCACATGGCAAAAAGAAAAAAAAAAGCCACATGGCAAAATTTGTTTGCCATATGGCAAAAAAAATGCCACATGGCAATTTTTTTTTTGCCACATGGCAAAAACCACTTTTGGTTTTCGACCTGCTGACAATCTGCTTTAAAGCTACAACAAGAAAATAATGGTTAAACGTATGAGAGGGAAACACATGCAAAAAGTATTTTGAGGCAATGATAAGGTAATAAAAGACTAATTAAAAACACAAATAGTAAGTACTTAGCGCTTTTAACCGATGTGCGGATATGTTGGACGTCTCGACATGTAGAAGGAATAGCGTACTGCACAAATGCTATTTTTAGACCGTGACGTCGCCATCGTAACGCAGAAGTGGGTTGTTATAGACACGCCCTCGCATACACTCCATGTTACTTCTGCTTGTTTTCTCCGGTATTCTTTAAAAAACAAACAAACATGCTGATCAAACACTGCTGCTACAAAACTTGTAGAAACGACTGTAGACATTATGACATATGAAGGATGTTTTCTTCATAGGTTTCCCGAAACCAAAAACTCGGAGTAAAAATGTGAAGAATGTATCAACTTGCGCGAAAGTCCAAAAGACCAGTTTAACGCCAGCAAGGTGAAGTCATTTACATTTCATATGCAGTAAACATTTTGTTGGAGGCCATGGTCCTACAGAGGACGAAGAGGTAAGCCATTTTGATATTTTTACTTATTTTTTAATGTCTTCCTGACAATGAACGACCTGAAAAAATTAAAATGGGATCTGACTGCCACTGTTACTTTTTCTGTTGTAAAAAAACACCTTTAGTAAGGGGGTAGTGTAAATATATTATAGAATTAAGATTTGTTATTAATGAAAAAAATTAAGTGTTCGTTGGCTGTCACTGAGTAGCAATTACGATTGCTACACAAAAATAGCAATGTAAATGGCCCCCAAGAACGGTCAGAGACATAAGACATCCAGAGGATATAATATATAAGAAAGACAGGGCATATGGCGGTAAAAGATAGATTGTTGAAACAGGAGAAGGTCATTGTCAGTGGCGTAAGCCAATGCACACAAGAAAAAGGTGTACATAAAAAAGCGAACTCTGGATCAGGTCTGCTCTTTTTCACGTCTTTTTAAGGCCTCGACACTCAAGCCATCTCTTTAACTAAACATTTGTATGTTCTTCCACATCTTTAGTAGTGAATTTGGCACCAGGGACATCATTTTCGGACAGAATTGGTAGGTTTAGCTCAGTAAACATCTCGTTCGTACACTATTTCCATGCATTTACTATTAGGGACAAACAGGAGGTTGACTCGCCTAGCAACAATTGCTAACGTCATGAATATTAATGAACAAACGTGACGTGCTGCTTGCGGTATGTCATTGCACTAAGCAACCTACAACCTACGTCATCACCCCGAGTGTCCATTGCGTGCATAAAACATGGCGCCCCCCCGTACGTCAAAACATGTACTAAATATTATAGATTTAAATCACCGGCAATATTTTATGTGTTTCTAACTACATATTTTAGTAAAAGAGAACAATTGTGCCTTATTAGAGCCTGTAAGTCTTTAAGTCTGAGGTTCCCTTTAAAGAAGGCACAAAACAATCAGCCGGCTGTGTTTTGGTCTTAACTGAAATGAAGGAAACTTTTGTCTCTGCATCTCAAACTGTAAATCGATAAACAAACACAATCGTTTGGCAATTTTACAATTTAACACATCTATTTTGTCAGGTTTTGGACAGAAATAAATGACCAAATTTCAATGTAACAAAAGTTTAGGTCACAGATTTCCTCAACCATTGTGCTCAGAATAACAACAAAGTTGTTCCTCCTCGATGAGAGCCTCGAGCTTCCCCATGTAGCAGAGAAATGGATCTTTTACTCTCTCTCGCTCATCTTTTCTCTCTCTATAGTATGAAGTTGCTCGAATGCCGGAGACAGCTTTTTTTGCTGCCCCCTGCAGTCTGGGAGAATACCGGTTTCACCATGAGGGCAAGCCCTACAGAGCTGCCTGGAGTAGGAGTAAAGATTCTGAAAAATGCGTGCCCATCTACTTGCATCTTGTTTCCACTCGGATCGTTAAACACGCCAGGTATAAACCAACCTTGAGTTAGAACAGTATTAGCTGTTCTATCTGAATTGGGTGTCCATTCAAAATGACCTTGTAAATCAAGACACATCAGTCAAAAACCTTTGGATTGATTTAGCAACTAATCAACCTTGTGCGCACGTGCGGAGGTAACAACTCCAGCAGGTTTTCCTCTGCTACAAGCCCACTGGTTGTTAGCAAAGGACAGTCCGCTACTTCAGCAGGTAAAGCTTCCAGGCGGTTCCCTTTGAGTTCCAGTCGAACAAGTTGGGAAAGGTTAGCCACCCTGGAGCTAAGGTAGAACAAGCAGTTGTTTCCCAGGATGAGAGTCTTTAGTCTTTTACAGGAGAACAGTTCATCTGGTAGGGTCTCTAATGAGTTGAAAGCAGCGGAAAAGAACTGGAGACCCTGAAGGATGCCCACCTCGGGAGGTATGGTGGTAAGCTGGTTGTGCGAGATGTCCAAATGCCTCAATTTGGTGCAGTAGAACAGGCGCGCTGACAGCTTTCGCAGCTTATTCCAGCTGATGTCCAGTGTCTCCAGTGTGTGAAGCTTGCTGATATGATCGGGAATGTAAGTGATTTTGTTGTGCCACAGGCGCAGCGTCACCAGCCGTTGGCAATGTTGCAGGCTCAGGATTTCTTCCACGGTGGTCAGCTTGTTTTCTTTCAGATCCAACTCTTGCAGATTACTCAGGCTGAAGACAGCACTCGGGATACGCTCCAGTTCACAGCCCACTAACTCCAGAGACACGAGATTGGTCAGCTTCTTCAGGCCGCTATAGGCTTGGATCTTGGTGCCTTCGTTGTAGATGCACAGACGCTGCAGCTGCAGTGCGACGTCGCTGATGCTTGTCGGAATCTTTGAGAGATTGGAGCGCAGGGTGAGGACCCTTAGGGCTATCAGCTCTCGAAGGGAGTCCAGTTGGGCGCTCCGTGCCAATTCGTTTGTTAGTGGGCCATTTAGGTGCAACTCCTCAAGGTTTTGCAAGTGGTACATCCACTCAGGAACTTCATCGAGACTTTCAAAGCATAAGCGCAGGAACTTCAAATGTTCTTTAAAGTATTTCAAGGCAGGCAGCTGAACCTTGGCCTGGCAGTATATCAGCGAGAGATCCTGAAGACTCTCCAGCTTAGCAACACTAGGTGAAATGGAGACATTTTTAACCTGCTCCAATTTCAGGGACTGTATCTCAGCTAGCTCGTAGACCGTGTCGGGAAGTCCCGGCAACAGAGCCAGGTGTAGCTCCTGTAAGTCATTAGCGTTCTTAGCCAGACGGCTGCGCAATTTTTTGGCAGTCCATTCATAGTTGAGGTTAAGCTGATGGAGTCGGCTCTCGCTCACCTCGGACAGAAAGAAAGCAAATCTTTTTGCGTAAAGATCGTCATACTGGTCCACCAGGTGGAGCAGGAAGGCGAAATCATTCTTCACGTCTGGTATGTCATTGATTCCTGTCTCTAGCCTGACGTGCTCAAAGGAGTAGACCCTTAAGGGGCGGTGAAACTGCCAGTAGAGTGTGTAGATGCACAACAACCCGTAAACGGCAACAAAGCTAATGTAGCAATAGGCCAGCTTGGAGAATAGGTGAGCTTTGTTGTGGTTACAGCAATAGATGTCGAACCCGGTCAGCTCGGGGGGAACTAAACAGCGTACGACAATCTCAATGTTTGGAGACAACGCCGCAGTGTAGATGATGATTAAAAGGAACTTAAAGACCTTGAGGGATGTTTGCAGCACATACATAATGTACAAGATGTCTGCTTCCTCGACGTGAGTTCGGAACTTTTTCACCTTCTCAAACAAAGCTTTAGCCTGCTCTCCTTCCTTTTTATCCAACACAGATGGAGCTGACTGAGACTCTTGAGTTTTCTTATCTGCATTAGATTTAGACGAGGCGGTACGCTGAAGCAAGGTGGTCTCCTCCTCGTCGGCTCGTCTCTCCGTGGGATCTTTAGACACCGTGTTTCTCCTCCAGCTGAACAACTTTTCCTCACCTCTTTCCTCAGAAACCTCGCTCAAGGCCCTGGTGGTCCAGGGGGAGTCAAAGCATTTTCCCAGGATGGTTACAAAGAGGTCAAGTTTGGAGGACGTCCCAGGGAATTTGAACCAAAAGCTACTGGTCACCATGAAAATCATGGTGTGGATCACCACGAGGTAAGGGAAGTACTTTGCATACCAGTGCACAAACCGCTCGTAGCAGTAGTGGTTGATAAAGACATACTGGTGGATGTCCAGGCCATTCTTGCGACCGAGAACCTCCCGTATGATGGGATTACCCGGTTTGAAATTGAGGCTTTCCCATGAATGGTTCTCAGCATAGCTGCGGATGTGGCTACAATCAATGGCGCCAGGTGTCGGACTGGTGAAGGGACTTGGCAGGCAAGCGATCTTGTCTTGGGTGAGCTGAGGAGAACAGAGAGTAAGGTTCACTTGCCTCTACTTCACTTTGAAAAATGTATTTATTCAACTTTACTAAACTGATTGCCGGCCATTAGTAAAAACAAGATTCCATCCAAACGAATTGTGTTCATGTGGATGAGGTGCATGCCTGTACAACAGTTCTAAGGTTGGACAACATTTGAACGCGGCTCACCTGCAGGGTGCATCCAAAGACTCCGATCATTAACATGGCAACGCACAGGTACTCAGAGAAAACATCCCACCACGGCTTGAGTACACGGTACTTGGAGTTCTGCTCGATGCCAATGTTGCGAAATTCCCCCACTGGGATCATCCTGGCTGCTGCTACATATTGAAGGGAAGAAAATAGCCAATGTGAGACTAAGAGAATTTAAGGGGGGAAGAAGAGTGAGCAACTAGGGCTGGCTATTGTTAAAGTGGGGGTACGATGAAAAATCGACTTTATTGAGCTTTTAGTCATGATATGTTGTCATTCCCTCGTTAAAAAAACATCCTTAGTGATTTTCTGAAATATTCACGTTTGAGTAATCCTTGAATCTCGTCTGCCAACGGGGATGCTGCAAATGCTTGGTCCTGCAAAGCTCCTCCCTAATGCATAGCACCTCCCCTGTTCTGACATGTGTACTGCACAGCTACTATCACTGCTGCACATCTCCCCTCCCCTCAAGAGAGGTAGCAGCTAATGCGACAGCTCAGCTAATACTCAGAATACTATATCGGAGTAGTTTTGGTGATTCTTCAGATGTCAACGAGGAAATACTATATATTTGGATGCAAAGAAGGGTGTCCACTGTTCACAAATTGAAAGGACAACGCGCTTTGAAAGAACTTTGTAACTTTATCTAGTTTGCTAAAAAAAACACATGTCTGCAAACGAGAGTAATAACTGTTATTCGCGGTCACCATTTTGTCATTGATGCCTGTCAGGTGGCTGTTTGTAAAATTTGCTCAAGTTATTGCCACTGTTTCTAAGATTACATTACATTACATTACCTGGTTTTGCTCTAATTTAAAAGATGAAAATTGTAATTGACTTTCATTAAAACAGTACTACAGAGTTCAGTTTTTGCTTCAGTGTTGTTATTAACTCTTTCAGTACCATGGAAGACATTCTATCATGTGGCTTTTTTCATCATTCGGCTGTGAATTCAAATTGGTTTGTCACTAGAAGTCCAATCCATAAGAACTGGGAGGCCACATTTATTGCTGTCAATGGCAGCCAATGAGTTTTAAAAAAATGGTATAAACATATATTTTTTTGTGCGACTGTGATACTTATCTTTGGGCAACCAAAGAGGTGGTAAGTAGCAGCATTGACCTGGTGACAGTTAAGAATATTAACCGTTTCATGCACAAATGATATATATATATGTATATGGCGGAAAACACAGACAAGGCTGCACCCCTCTTTAAAATAAACTGCTGTATTTTAAGCCAAAAGAACCGTTGTGTTTGACAGAGCAATATGTCTATATGCTGACATAGCAGATTCATGGCGCATTAAGCCCCCGAACTATTTTTAATTTGTCCATTTTACCCTGGAGACCCCCGTTTACAGACACCGCGCAACTGCTTTTGTTTCAACCTAGCCATAAAAAGAAGGCAAGAAATCATATTTATCATTTGAAATGTCTGTCATTTTTAGCTTGGAATCATTAACTGATGTCTAAAATTTAGTTAACCCCCCCCCCCCCCACACACACACACACACACAAAAAACGAGTTGAAAAAATTATTCACTTACATATTTCAAACTTTTAAACAAATTACGTCACAATGAAAAAAATTGTGTCTGTTCATAGTTAATAGTTCACGGAAATCTACTTCAGAACTATTGCTTAATTGTATTTTTTTTTGTTACTGTCGCATTTTCCCCGATATTTTAGATGATAAATAATAAATCCAAACAAGAAAAATTGACAAAAAAACGTTTAAAAGGGTAAATATATGAAAAAGAAAATCTCGACCACTCCTTGATGTCTGCGATTTCTGCATCGCAAGCCTTGTTATATTACCATGTTTCACGCATGAAATCCTCAAAAAGTCCAGCTGAACAGAGTCCTTGGATCGAAACAAGGTAAGTACGCAATAACATCTCGTAACAATCGTGGTGTCTTTATTTTAATTATGCTCTCTCATGCGCTCACCTTCAGATAGGGTTAAGGCAGGGGTGGGCAAACCGGTCCTCGAGGGCCGCGGTGGGTCCTGGTCTTTGTTCCAACTGACCCAGCACAGAGAGTTTAAATAGTTTATCCAATGAGGTTTCAGCAGAAATGAGAAGCGCATGCCAGCAATCGACTGATTGAACTTCAGATTGGTGAAAAGGTGTCCTCTTAATGGGTTGCAACAAAAACCCGCACCCACTGCGGCCCTTTGTCGAATAGTTTGTCCACCCCTGGGTTAAGGGGTTTATTATTATTATTTTTAAATGCCCTCCAGTTCAAAAATTTTGTTCCCCCAGAAAATTGAGATTTTAAGCTTTCCAATGATGTATCACACATGCATATAAGACAATTTTGAAATTCTGCCAAATTGGGGGTCTCAGAGCGGAACTTCAAGTCACCTGAGTGTTTTCCGCCATATATATTTCAACCCTGAAAGGGGACTCAATGAACTTATTGGTTGCAATTGACGGCGTAACACGTCCAATCCATTTTGACTGGGCAGGAGAATGAAGCAAGGTTCCTTCCCAGTCAAAATGGATTGGCTCTCTTGGGCCTCCAAAGGCACTGAAAAATGAGCATTTAAGGACAGTTCTCCCAGTTTAAATGAATTGGACGTCTACCATGAAAAAAAAAAAAAATCTACTTTAGACTGTGACTTAGGGCTTTAATCAGCGTGTAAATCTGTTTCTGTTATTAATTTTAATTTAATTAATTTAGTATTAATTATTATGATATTATACATTTATGACAAAAATACTACAAAATATTACGTTTGTTTTAATGACCAAAAATAATCAATTGCTCTATAAAGGTTTAAAGGTCTTTTGCGTCAACAATTTGAATATATGCCACCGTAGTGACCAATGTTTGTGAAAAGGGTTAAAGTTGTCATTTAAAACATTACATAACTATAAATGTAATAAAGGTTTTATGACCCTAGTTTTGTTTAAGGTATTATTAATTATGGGCTGGCTACTGATGTGTATCCCAAATATGTGTCCTGCAAACGAAAACAGGAGCTAGTATCGGGTCAGGTGTATTCATGTAGTGGATAAACGAGTTTGACAACAATGTGTAAGCCACAGAGAGGCTTTTTGACTTTCACACATACTCTCAGCATTTCTCGACAACTTGTGCTTTCCAAAATCAGTACTGATAACCTATCATGCTGAGGGAAACACCTTTTATGGGGTGCAATTCTCGGTATGTGTGGGGAAAAAAAGGTGCTCAGACAATCATCTCAGGTGCAGGGCAAAAATGTTGCGAAATCACCATCTCCTGGAAGTGGTTCAAGCTGACACTTTCTGCTTTAAGACTTACTTTTCCCCCATCATTTATTTTTACCACACACCGTCAAAAATTCAAATTAAGATTTGACTTTATCCAACAATATTGGGCTTACCTGCTACGGCCAACGTGATCCACTGTGGTGTCAGGTATATTTCGGGAGTCCCTTTTCAGAGATAAGAACAAGGAGCGCACCGGTGTCAAGTTGCGTGACAAGGCAGCACATCCGGGCTGACGCTTCAAAATAAAAGCATTTTAGCTCAGATGCCTTCACTCGAACAAATATGGTTTAAAATTAAGTTTAAAAAAGCTTTCAAAATACAATAGCACATCTTTAAGTCTATGAAAAGTATTGTACTGTCCATTAACAACGTTAACCATTCCGCCTAGCAAATGGTCAGATTATATTTGACATGGTTTTGCGTACAGCAATTTTCAGACTACAAGCCGCTGCTTTTTTCGTTGTTTGAACCCTGCGGTTTATAGTCAAGTGCGGCTTATTTGTTGATTTATTTGGGTCAATAGGTAACACTATTTGACAGCGGCGTCATAAGACCGTCATAATAGATAGACAGATGTAATTAAGTTTCATCTGGCAAATTATGTTACTAACTGCATTTATTTCCAGCTCGGATCTTTTACCTCCATTCAAAAGTGAGATCGTTTGCCAGATAACACTAAATGACATCAGTTATAAGCATTCAATAATGCTCATAACAGTGTCATGTCATAGTTATGATTCTCTAATGGCAGTCTTATTGCACCACTGTCAAATAAAGTGTTACCAACTACCATTACTAGCAATTAATGAAACAATTGTAACAGTAACTGAAGAAATAATTAGCACAGAACATGAATTTTGATTATTTACATTTGTAGTGCTGCAATGCATGCTAGGAGGCATGTTGGACAACAAGAGAGTTGACAGCTGGTGGCAGCAGCGGTTGACTGTCTCTCCCAACGGAGCAGTGATGGCCAAATTAAGCTTCTTGAAGCAATGAAGCTTTGCAGCCAATTGGTTCAAAGCTTCATGGTAGTTCATTTGGTCTTATGACAGTCATATGATGCCGCTGTCAAATAGTGTTACCAGTTAATATCTTTGGGTGTAAATATATCATAATACAGTGAGGACAGCTGCAGCTTATTGTCCAGTTTGGCTTATCGATGAAAAAAGGCGGTTTTCGTGTCAAATTTGGTGGGTGGGGGGTTATAGTCAGGTGCGCCTTATAGTGCGAAAATTACGGTAATTTGCCTTTTATCAAAGATAAAATATTTTTTGTACATTCTTTGGTCTGTCCAAACTTGTACTAATTTACTTGTAGTTTAATTTTATATTCTACAGTCCCTGACAAAAGTCTTGTCGCTTATCCATTTTGTAGAAACAATTGCTAATAACCTGACTTTTAACTATTCAAATGCTTTCAGAAATGGTTCATATGAAAGCTAAGACCCTCCCAAATGATGTTGAATGTACAAAAATATATTTGAACCAAAAATGTACTTCAAATACAAAAATATGTTACATAACATAAGCGAATTAAGTAGTGGTGCTGTAAGATCCAAATTTGATATTTTGTATGACTTCCATGGGCTTCGGCAAGGATTCATGCAATTTATTGATAACTATTTCTCTCTCAGGGTGCAGACAATTACAAAACTGTGTGGCATTTGCCAAGGCACACAGCCTGTCAAAAGGATTGACGCTGGAAAAGTGGCAAAAGGTGGATTTTTCAGATGAATCTTCCATTGAATTACACCACAGTCGCCGCAAATATTGCAGGAGACCTACTGGAGCCCGCATGGATCCGAGATTCACTCAGAAAACAGTGGTTTGGTAGTTACATCATTACCAAAATCATGGTTTGGGGTTACATCCAGTATGGGGGTGTGCGAGAGATCTGCAGGGTGGAATGCAACATAAATAGTCTGAAATATCAACAAATCTTAGCTGCCTCTTCCATTCCTAACCATAAAAAGGGACAAATTCTGCAGCAGGATGGTGCTCCATCGCATACTTCAATCTCTACCTCAAAGTTCCTCAAGGCAAAGAAGATCAAGATCCTCCAGGACTCGCCAGCCCAGTCACCAGACATGAACATCATTGAGCATATCTGGGGTAGGATGAAAGAGGAAGCATGGAAGACGAAACTCAAAGTTGTTGATGAACTCTGGGAGGCATGCAAGACTGCTTTCTTTGATGTTCCTGATTACTTCATCAATATATTCTATGCAGTACTTCAAGCCTATGGAAGTCATAAAAAATCTTACATTTGAATCTCACAGCACCACTACTTAATTCGCTTATGTTATGTAACATATTTTTGTATTTGAAGCACATTTTTTGTTCAATTTTCACACTACTTTCCGTAGGTGACAAAACTTTTGTCTTGCCAAAATTTGACCTTTATGTCTTCATTAAATGATAAATCTTTTTTTCAGTGAAACAAATATATTTTTGTACATTCAACATAATTTGGGAGAGTCTTAGCTTTCATATGAGCCATTTCTGAAACCAACTGATTTAAACTGTATCGTGACTTATATTTCTGGTATAGGCTAAATTAAGTTTAATAACATTTTGACATGGCTGTGTACATCTGTACGCAAAATGTACAACTGATCATCAATAGAAGTAGTACATTTCTACAGTAATGATGAAAAATACTTTTCGGCTATAAATATAAAATAATAGAATAAATAAGATTGGTGATACAGTAGTATAATTTTAAACGATTGCATAAACTAATTTACTGTGTACAATTTGTAACTTTGAAACGTGACAAATATAGTTGTAAGCCAAGAAGCTCCAATACAATACACTTGTACGTTTAACAAAGTACATAATTTCATTATAAGTAACAGAAAAACACCAAACAATACAACAAACATATTTTACTGTACAATTATCATACAGGTTTCTGTTGGAAAATGTACAAAGCAGATTTTAAATACTCTTAATTTCATCCCCGGTAAAGATAAACAATGAAATCCCTTACATTGTGAATTCAATTATTTACAAAACCACCCCCTTTGAACAGGAATTTCTATCCAGCGACAACACATGCTCGTTGCGTTAACAAAAACACACCACCAGCCTGTTTCAATACAAATGTGTTGTCAGTTGAACATAAAAAGTGAATGAATAAATAGAGCTCTTCCATTCTGTACAAGAATGATTCGAATATCTGTGTACAAAACATCACTTAGAAACATTTAGCTTAAAAGGCTGTTACAAACATATAATTTGTCTTTTGTGCTCAATATTTAGAGCACTTAGAGCACTGGACAAACATGGTCACTTTTGTTTTTGAGGTCTGGTAGAAAAAAAAAGATATCAACTGTCCATTGAGAAACAGGTGTTTTAGGTAAAAACAAATCACACATTCAGTGGGATGTTTAAAAAGCATCAGTATTACATTTCCTGTTCAAGTGGTGTTCTATGTGTTGGCACTAAAACGGAAGACCATGTTTTACCTGCTCAACATGATGGAGCTCATCTTGTGCCAAAATGTCACCAGTAGGATTTACAAAGATTTACTGCACACACAATGTGTAATGGTATAAATCTTTTGTGTGTGAATGAGGGGGGATTCTAGAAAGAAGCCTGCCATACAATCCTAACATTTTTATAGAAGGATATTCCCAGGGAACCTCTAATCAAGTAAGTTGCAAAAATAAATTTGGGCATTCTGAGGGTAACAGATTTTTTCATGCCACTGTATTCCTACTGCTAATTAAAAGTCACAAAATTTCTTCTAAGTCATCTAAATACTTCTTAATTTGATAAAACACTGAAATGTTTAACAACACTACCAAAACAAAACAACCATTAAGTATATCAAAAGGAGCATTCAAAATTGACCAGGGACTGCTTTGTGAATTGTGGCATTTAGTTACAGGGTGTCCCAGAAAATGCATACACCCTTGACATGTTCACACTTGAACTGCATTTTCATGCTCCCAGTAGCATTTAAGAATGAATTTTCTCTCTTCAAAGTTTATTCTGGCTGCTGCCATCAATGATTCAATGGGTTTAATCTACAAAAAAAATCCATAGACAATTTGGTTATCAACTGCTGCTAAAGAGTGTATATTTTTTGGGGGGACACCCTGTATATGTTTATATACATACATTGAGAAGCAGAAGTATTTGCACCCCTTGTGACTTTGCAAGATCACCCACTTACAAAATAGGTAGAGGTCTGAAATTTCAATCATAGATGCATTTTCACTTTTTATGCAGCCACTCCTTGGTCAGCTTGGCTGTGTTCTTCGGATCATTGTCATGTTGGAAGATCCAGGCACGACTCATCTTCAAGTCTCTGAATGAGGGAAGATGGTTGTGGCTCAAATTCTGACGGTACATTTCACCATTCATCCTCTGCTTTATACAGTTCAGTCTTGTTCCCTTTGCCAACAAGCATCCATAAAAAGCATGAGGTTTCCACCCCCATACTTCACAGTGAGGATGGTGTTCTTGGGATTGTACTCATCCTTCTTTTTCCTCCGCACACAATGAGTAAAGTTTGGACCAAAAAGTTCTACTTCAGTCTCATCTGACCACATGACTTTCTCTCATGACCCCTCTGCATCCTTCAAATGTTCCCTGGCAAACTGTAGACTGGCCTTCACATGTACTGGCTCAACAGAGGAACCTTCTGAGCAATGCATGATTTTAAACATTGCACCGTAGTGTTCTACTGACAGTAGCTTTTGAAACTGCTTTTGAAACCGCTCTCTTTAGGTAATTGACCAGCCCCTGCCGTGTACTAGGCTGAGCCCTCACTTTTCTCATCATGAGTGATGCCCCACGAGGAGAGATTATACATGAAGCCCCAGTCCGACATTGGTTATCAGTTATGTTTAGCCTTTTCCATTTTCTAACAATTGCTGCAACTGTTGATTTATTCTCACCAAGCAGCTTTCCAAATGTCCCAAAGCCTTTTCCAGCTTTGTGGAGCTCAACATTTTTTTCTATGGTGTCTTTCGAAAGCTCTTTGGTTTTCCCCATGGTAGCAGTTTGATTATGACTGACTGTGAGGTGCACAGGTGACAATCAGGAGCTCAAACGGGTGGTGGGTGGATGGTTACTCATGTGGTAAAGGTGGACTTTTTCTTAAGGTAGACTGACAACTCTTTCAGTGTCATAATTATTGCTGATTCTTAGGGGTACAAACACTTATGAACCCCAGTAAATTGCAAATAAATTATTTTTAAAAAATCATACAATGTCATTTCTGTTTTTTTTTTCTTTTAGATGTCTCTATGAGTGGAAATTCATCTGTTATTGAAATTTCAGACCTCTATGTATTTTCCAAGTGAGTGAACTCCCAAAATCCCAAGGGGTACAAATACTTGTGCTCCTCAATGTATATGCAGTGTGAATTTAGTTTAAGACTTTGCTTAGTAAGGATAACTTTTATTGAGGAGGGAAATTATTAGATCAGTATATACTAAACTTTGCTGAGCCAATTTGTCCTTCGATCGAAGGATTGGAGGCTCGAATCCCGGCTTCTGCTTGTGCACATCAAAATTCACTCAGCTTGCCTGTGTGAAAGTAAAGAGTGAGTAGTTGGTGGTCAGAAGGGCTGATGATGCAAACTGGACAGCTCTATCTGTCTGTATTCATCAGGGCAACTCTGGTTACAAAACTATCCTATCCCCACCTTGTGTGGATTGAATGAGTAATGCAATGTAAAGCGTCTTTGAGTGTCCTAAAAAGCGTTATTATTACATAATAACAATTTTATTAACCACAAAACAGAAAATGTAAAAATAAACAATGAATACTAAACTGATGATCTCATCTCAATGCTGTCACAAATGTTTTTTGTGTACAATCTCGGCTGGTTCACGTGAACACAAAGTTTCTATACTTGCTGGGAACCTTGGTTTATTTTATCATATGAATGGCAACAGGTGGTCTACTGCAACTTTTTTTTCATTCAATTGATGTTATTTTCTACCTGTTACTACACTGTAATACATAAATGTTGGCATGGATGGAGGAACAAAAGTATATTTCTTTCTATCAACAATAATAATTCTGTACTGTCTATTCTTTCATTTTTTTAGCTAATTATACAAAACCAGTGTTTCATTTTCCTAAGCGTCAACAAAAATGAACCGAGGCAAAAACTGTGATCAAAACAAATACAGACTGAACCGTGGCTAATCTAGTGAACCGTTCCACTACTACAGCGCTCCAATTAAAGTTCTCACAGACACGCACACAAATGCATGCAAGGTGTTGGCCCCAAAGTGACAAACTGAATTTAAATTTGATGAGAATATTGTCCCCCTCAAACGACACTTTCATTACATTTCTTTGCCAATAGCTAGAAATAAAGAGCACCTGATGGCTCAGTGCAGGTGTACAGCCCTTTTCAGTCAAATCCGAGAGTTGAGGCTCTTGTCGAGGACCTCAAATCGCAAATGTGAGCGCAGAGGCAGGCTTAGATCTTGCTGGGTTTGGCAGAATAGGTTCCAAAGAAGGTCATTGATTATACTGGCACTGACAGAGGACTTCAGACCTTTCAAACTGTAATACTGTTTTGTGTTAGCTCCAAAATCAATACGTACGCAAACGTAAATAGGGGTGGTGCTGAAGTTTACAGTGTGGTGTGTTGCTGATTGTATTGTGAAGCTCCTTTGGTTTCGCGCTGAGACGAGGGACACCGAGGCGAATCCTTCTGACAGGGCTCCATGGTAACGGCCACACCAACGCCACTACGCCCCGACGTCATGTGCGTTACCTCCGACCAAGTGTCCTTCTCGGGGTCATAACACTCCACGCTGTCAAGAAACGTGCTGCCGTCGTAACCTCCTGTCAATACAAACAATGTTTTTGATTCACTTGTTTTTGGAGCTTGCACTGTAGCGTGACCTTTTAAAATATAAATGAATTCACCCTTCCGAAAAAACACATTTGAATTCATTGAAAGCCAAAAGTTGGTAGTGCTAGTCGTCCTGGGTCTGATTTCTGGCTTCAACTGCCCACTGTCAAAGTGTCCTTGAGCAAGACAATGAACCCAAACTTTCTCCCAGTAGGTTGAACTTGTTTCCTCACTATCCTCACCATAAGCGTACTTTTGTAAAGTCTTCAACCATTGTAAACATCTGTTCAAAATAACATTTTCATAGTACAGCCAGCAGTATTTTTTTCTCTCTGGTGACAATTAATATTAATAGTAGTAGTGGTATATTTACCCAGAAAAGGTGAACATATTCACATTCCTGTATCATAACTCGGACTGGGAAAATGTTGAGATAGAGCTTTAAAGTCAGTGAAGTGCCTGCGATTTACGTATGTGTAAATATGTGTTTTAACTTTTTTATGGATAGTAATTGTTTGTGTTCTAAGGTTTAGCAACTTGAGCTATGGCAGTGGGTTTAGTCTATAAGTTCTATTTCAATTTTATTTAAAATATTCATTCATTCATTCTCCATGCCGCCTATCCTCACAAGGGTCGCAGATATTTAAAATATTTCAGTATTTTTTTTTGTTATTTTATTTATTTTAACTAGGGCTGTCAAAATTATCGCGTTAACAGGCGGTAATTAATTTTTAAAATTAATCACGTTAAAATATTTGACGCAATTAACGCACATGCCCCGCTCAAACAAATTAAAATGACAGCAGTGTAATGTCCGCTTGTTACTTGTTTTTTGTTGTTTGGCGCCCTCTGCTGGCGCTTGGGTCCAAATGATTTTATGGGTTTGGGGAGTGAGCATGGTGTAATTATTGACACTAACAATGGCGGGCGAGCTAGTTTATTTTTTGATTGAACATTTTACAAATTTTAATAAAACGAAAACATTAAGAGGGGTTTTAATATAAAATTTCTATAACTTGTACTAACATTTATCTTTTAAGAACTACAAGTTTTTCTACCCATGGATCGCTTTAAGACAATGTTAATAATGTTAATGCCATCTTGTTGATTTATTGTTATAATAAACAAATACAGTACTTATGTACTGTATGTTGAATATACATATCTGTCTTGTGTCTTATCTTTTCGTTCCAACAATAATTTACAGAAAAATATGGCATATTTTATAGATGGTTTGAATTACGATTAATTATGATTAATTAATTTTTAAGCTGTAATTAACTCGATTAAAAATTTTAATCTTTTGACAGCCCTAATTTTAACATTATATTCATGTCAATGTTCCAATTTGCAAATATGTTGTGCAAAATTTAAAGAATCCTGTTCAATTGCATTTTTTTTTACCCATACATCTCAAAATAACACATTTTAGAGCTATAATTGCAATGCCGTAATACCGTGAAACCGCGGTATTTTTAAGGTTATCATACCATCAAAATCTCATACCGGCACATGCCTATTTGTATAATCATTTAAACATTTTTAACATTATCAAGAAAGTGCCAGCATAAAAATAATACACAATATTTTACAGAGTACCTGTAGTATCTGTGTTTTAGTGTTTCCACAAAAAGTCTCTGTAATTATGATTTTACTACTGTGTTAGTGTAAGTTTGTGATAGATTGCTTCACAACAAAATCCAGCTAGTTCTTTATTTGAAGTGCTCCTCACCCAAAACATAGATGCGTCCCTGTAAAGCAGTGACTCCCAGAGCACTGCGTCGGTGCCTCATAGAGGCAGCAAAGCTCCATGTATCTGTTTCCACATTGTAGCGCTCCACTGTGTTTAGTTGGTTTGTGCCATCATACCCGCCCATCACAAAAATGTGATTGTCCAGAGCGCATACACCTAGATGGATGAATTAGATGGATAGATATTGGTCAATTCAAGTCTTAAATACCCATGTGTTTTGTACCAACCAGCTCCAGAACGCATGGTGTTCATTGAGGCCATGGTCTTCCACTCGTCCCTCTCTGGGTTGTAGCACTCGCATGAGCTTAGCCGACTAGTCCCATCAAAGCCGCCAACGGCGTACAGAAGTCTGTTGATAACAGCCACGCCAACTCCGATACGTCGTGTCAACATGGGGGCTACCAGTTGCCACTGGTCCCTTTCTGGATCATACCTACAGTACAAGCAACACACCCTCATGAGCTTAGCTCTCATCATTCTCTATTAATCGGTAAGAACTTCAGGAAAAAGTTATTATGCTACCTTGGGTAGCATTTGACTATAAAATAACGACACAACCGTTGAATTGTTGTAAATCATATTGTCTTAGAAAAAGAAAAGATACATATGTTTTCTTGGAAATTCAGTTAAACAAGAAACAAAAATGGACCATTGTCATGGCTAATTCTTGAAATGAACAAACTTTAACGCCATGGATAAATACAGTATTGCATTGAAACAAGTAGTTTTGCTTATGATATTTTCACGATATGAGCAGCTGCTTGACAGCTTTGGTGTTTTCTGGGATGAGTGCACTTCAGAGCCTAAGCACTAGATGGTGGTAGCAAACTTTACATCTGCCAACATTTAATCATTGGCTAACATTGACCCGGAAAGATGTCCAATCCATTCAATCTGGAAGGGCTGACAGTAAATGATCATGTTCCAGTGCCACTGATGATGACAGACATGGAATCTATAACGCAAGCTTCTCCCATTTCTAATGGGAGCCAATGAATTACCTCTTTCAATGCCACTAATATGAACATTTCTCAATTAGAAACCAAGCGTGGATCGCCATTTCCTGTCAACTGTTTTATTTTTTTTACCAGGTTAAACGTAAGGTAGAATCCAGGCCAACTGCCAATCTTGATAAACTAGAAATGTACCAAAATGACCTAAGGCCACTGAATGACTTCGCAGGATTTAATTAGTATGTTTCTGACTCAGCGTGACAGGAGCTAAAGTGGTAGCGAGAAAAAAACATGGCAGTGAAAACGAGAAAATTGTCATGCACTGTAAACGGCTGATAAAAGCGGCTCCCACTTAAAAGAAAGGTTTGTCGCGATAGATCAACCATCAAGAGCCTGATTGGGAGAGACAAGATGACAGTGATCATTTAGATTCAAAAGGTAGATCGAATGATGCGACAGATTAGATCACAACAATCACTTCAGTGTTCCTATACGCCATTCTAGTTCTTAAAATACTGGATATCTTTTGGCAAAAAGGATTTTTTTTGCCCCAATTTTTTTGCCTATAAAATAATCGGTTGGTGGCAAGCAATCAATGTTAAACTGCCTGTGCTGGCTAGAGTCACCAGTGTTGGAAACCAGTTGACATTTTATAGTGTGTTACTGCCACCTGTTGGTCAAAATAATTCACAGTATCTATTTTTTGACGCAGTTTGGTTTAAATGTTCATTTAATTGCACAATACAGTGTCTATCGGTCGCATTGACACTTGTGAGTGCTTTGTACTACGTTTCTGCCTTGGAAAAATATACGTATAAGTATTTTACATTTATAATAACCTATTGATGCGCAGTATATGTATCTGTGGGAAAAAAAAGTCATACGTACAAAACTTTTTAAAGTGACACTTGGTAACTTTTCAGTTTTTGTCGATTTTAGTGACACCGGTTGGACAACAGCGATAGTGTTTTGGCTAGACTGCGTTTCCCATGAGAACCAGCGCTGCATTTCCCATGAGGACCAGCACACACCCGCACAGTGTCGTAAAATCATCTTTCAATCAAAAATCTCCCGTTCGCCTGCAGATGGATTAAACAACATTTCTGTTTCCAGCGGCTGTGTGAAGGATAAATAGTTATAAGGTAATGAATCCAGTGGTGGCTAAACAATAGCACATGACGGTTAGCAATCGTATGGCTCAGTGTTGCGAACCGCTACCACACCCAAACTCGTCAGCGCTGATGAGTTGCCTTAGATAATTTCTTTATGCTGTTATGCCACCGAATGAAAACCGGGCCAGTGTTTATGCGTTTATTCTGTATATTCTGGTAGACTCCCCTTTTTTTCCCCTCCTCAGACGAAACCTTTTGTCTCTTTTGTTTCCCTGCTATCTTTGCAGAATTCGGGCGAAAGCGTTCGCATCGACTTCCGTCTTTACAATGAAGGAGGAAAGGGACGTATGGCGTAAAGCAGTCAGCACATTTGTAGGTTTTTGAGTGTGACAGGGTTCCTGTCACCCTCCTCAAAGTTAATTAGTGCCTGTGAAAGGGATACAGAGCCCCTCAAGATATAAAAGAGGTGTCATTGAACTAGTTTTTAGTCGACATATTATCACAAATGTTATGAAAATATTGTATAAAGGTTGAAAAGTTACCTATTGTTGCTTTAGGTCTTGCTGTTGTTTTAAGCTGACCTATGCTTGTAGCTAGGAGCTAAAGCGAGAATAGTTACGTATGTAAGTGTGTTGTACAGTTTCTAGGATATTGATTATTGAATATGTGTATGTTTCTGTGTTATAGTTTAACAAAATAGAAAACGAGTCACATAAAAGCAAGAAAAGACTAAGACTAGTGTTTCAATGAAGTACATTCAGTGTTTGATGGCTGTCGGGCAGTGTACTAGGAAACTCACTGTTTTGGGTAGTACCCCCCCCCCCCCCCCCCAAACAATGGAATATGATCAAAAGATTCAAAACTATGTTTTGTTTTATATTCTACAGTTTATATAGCCATACATAAGGTGTTCTCTGAGCTTTGAAATATATGTATATGAGTATTCGATTAGAAAAAAAACATTCGAATTAAATTTTGCTGCTTCGGGTATTCATTTTGTTAAAGTTGTGTTGTAATGGTTTGTTTTGAAAGTGTTTGCATTTAGTTTTATTGATCTGGGTGGATAAACTGCCCTCTAGTCCAGTGTTTTTCAACCGGTGTGCTGCGGCACACAAGTGTGCCATGAGAGATCGTCAGGTGTGCCGCGAGAAATTATCCGATATCGCTTTTTTTTTTTTTTACGTCGTCGGGCGGAGTTGCAGTAGGAAGGAAGGAGTACAGTGGGGGAAATAAGTATTTAGTCAACCACTAATTGTGCAAGTTCTCCCACTTGAGAATATTAGAGAGGCCTGTAATTGTCAACATGGGTAAAACACAGCCGTCTTTTATACCGATAATGAGTTAAAACAGGTGCCATTAATACAGGTAACGAGTGAAGCCTCGTTAGATCTCGTTAAAAGAAGTTAGACCTCTTTGACAGCCCGAAATCTTGCTTGTTTGTAGGTGACCAAATACTTATTTTCCACTCTAATTTGGAAATAAATTCTTTAAAAATCAAACAATGTGATTTTTTTTTTTTTTCCACATTCGGTCTCTCATGGTTGAGGTTTACCCATGTTGACAATTACAGGCCTCTCTAATAATCTTTTCAAGTAGGAGAACTTGCACAATTGGTGGTAGACTAAATACTTATTTGCCCCGCTGTAGGTAGAAGGTTGCGGTCTTGTGTAGATGAGCTAGGTATTGCTTGTGTCACATTCAAGAACTGCTCAGATTTCTCGCCATCAGCCACCTTGCTGTCCGCGACAATGTGGACCCCGGCACGTCGACTGTACATCATTTGATTACTCGTCAAGTGTCGATATGCACGAAAGTGTCCTTTCCATTTTATCAATAGGTGATGACCGCCAATCCTCCTCGTTTTATCACACAGGAAGTATAAATATTAAGATATTATTTTATAATTAGTTGTTGTTCACCTCCTTGTACCCTGCGATTGGCTGGCAACAATTCAGGGTGTACCCTGCCAACCTCGTGAGGACAAGCGGCTCGGAAAATGAATGAATGAATTTTATGATTAAATATTATATAATGTAATTTTGGAACATTTTTGGTTTGTGGTGTGCCGCAAGATTTGTTTTCAATGTAAAAACGTGCCGTGACTCAGAAAAGGTTGAAAAACACTGCTCTAGTCTACTTCATTTCACGTGGCTGAATCCAGCTGCCAGCCCTGTTAAGACCAACATAAGTTTTTGTTTGAGCTAATGTTTTTTTTTAATGCATTTGTAATTTAGTTTATAGGTATATTTGGCCTTTTTTTGTGGGAATACGTGTCTGGACCATTTGTTAAGAGCATTGTAAAAAAACAAAAAACAAAAAAAAAAACGTTAGCATATTATAGCATTTAAGCTAGCGGACTTTAGCCAATTGTTCTTTTGTTGTATATAGATCCTCATTTATTTATTTATTTTTATACAAATTTTTCATGTTCCTTATCCGATTACTCGATTATTTGAACTACTTTAGCGATTAATCGACTACTAAAATAATCGATAGCTGCAGCCCTTAATATATGTTAAGTTTAGACACATGAACACCGTTCACTTACCTTTCTACACTGTTATGGTGAATGCACCCGTGTGATCCACCCACGGCGTATATCATGCGGTCAATGACTCCCAAACCTATTCGGTTTCTGGGCATGCTCATGGGCGTGCATGGTAACCAGCAGTTGTTCATGGGGTTGTAGCAGTCCAATGAATTAGAGTCCATGTTACCATCTGGGGCATTGTTTCTCCCACCCACGGCATAGAAAAGCCCACTGATGACACAAGCTGCTAGGCCACTACGAGGTACCTGCAGGTCTGCTAGCCTGAGCCAGGACCCTGTGCAGGGATTGTATGCCTCCAAGTAGCTGAGAGATTGCTGGAAGTAGCCCCCGGCCGTGTAAATGAGCTGTGGCACCTTGGGAGTTCGGCAAGAATTGAGTTTGGTAGGTTTGTGCAGGGTGAGGTCCTGGAAGATTTGTGCAAGGTAGTCTTTACACTGGGGGTCCCAGTCATGAGACTGGAGCTGTGCCTGCAGGAAGTTGGGGGTGAGGGAATGGCAGCGGACAGAGTGAAGTAAGGCCTGGACGTACGGCCGCCGGTTCTCTCGGTCGTAGCGTACCCAGGCCTCACACGCTCCGAAGACTTCGGACTCGCAGTGTACATTGAGCTCATCGTGGCTGATGAGGTTCACAAGCTGGCAGTGAGTCAAGTTAAAGAACTCCTCCTGGGTTGCCACCTGGGAAAAAGATGTAACCAACTTTAGATAGAATATGGAACTGTTACATGGGTTTCATTTTTTCAATGAGAAACTATCTATGATTAAGAAATATCAATATTTATTCCAGATGAAGGTAAACTGATTAAAACTGAAAGGCCTAAAATTTTTAAGAGGCCCAAAAATATCTAATGGGAGTACCTGGCTAAAGTTCATGTAGATGTATTCCCGGGCCTTCTGGTGGAGCTCCGTACAGCCGATCTGCTCAGCAAAACTGGCAATGCCGATGGCGTTACTGGGGTCGAGTTGCTGGACCAGGAAGTCACAGCAGGCCTTGACGACACAATCTATCTGGTACATGACGGCACCGTTCATCACGTGGATCACACACTTCTCACCAACAGAGATACTGGCTGTGTAGGCAAACTCTATCAGTCGGTTCATAACCTGTAAAGATCAGAAGAACAAAAATAGAGCACATTATTAAAAGATAAACATGTTTCTAATAACGTTGTGAGCTACGCAAACATGTCAAACACAGGCCAACACAACAAATGATACAAGTCAAACAAAATGTGGACTTTAAACCATAATGACAAATCCAACAAGACAGAGCATTAAATGTTTACCAGTAACCATAGTTACAATATTCATGTACCGTTCATCTGCTTTTTAATTTCAGAAGAGTATCACTGATAATAACTAGAGTTGAGTTGCCGTCAAATTGTGTAGGTGTTGTTATAAACAACATTTTAATATAGTTAGCTGTCACACAAATGCAAAGAGGTTAAAGTGGTTAAAGATATAAATAGGAAATCTTGCTGATGGTGAGTCAGATAATGATTAGCCCTTGCAAATAATTTTACCTCTGTGTAGTAAACCTTCTAACCAAACACTGTACTGTGATGCCCTCCTCGGCTTCAATGTAACCTCACCATGCAATACATCTCATGTCAAATCAAATATCAAGTGAATTGGTGGGGCTGTGTCTCACCTTTGGGTGGATACCCTCGATGGGCACCAGCTCCATGCCGCACTCCTTAAGGCCATTGGTGAACATGGCCCTGAAGACGGGCGATGACGATGCCAGCACCACCTTGTGAGCCACAAAGTCCACGGCCTCCAGGTCCTTGTAGCGGACACGCAGCGTCACATCGCAGAGCTGGCGCTCCAGACGCAGCTCGTTCATGATGGCGAAGGCGGCGGCCGTGTGGCTCTCGAGCGTGTAGCTGAAGACACGATGGCCGTTGCGCGTGGACGGAGTCACCAGCGCTTTGCATTCTGTCAGGCACTCTGACATTTCCTTTCTTGTATCCTCCACCTTAGTCTCTTGCACAAAAATTTGTCGCTATCATGGCAGGACTGTGCAAATTTGGGAGAAATCGGGTGGGTCCTATAATTTAGCTGACTTCGAGTCCGATACTGAATATGCAGGCACAATGACTCTTTTGTCAAGTCCAGTACCTGCGTCAAGCTGTGTGACTCATTTTGGAGTTACTGTCGACCTCATAGTTGCGTGTAAATGAATTGAAAAAGTTTCAACATAATCCAATTTTTGAATTCCATTAACTTTTAAGTAAAATAAGGCAGTGGAAAAAAAGAACAAAATTGAACAGATCCAATTTAGGGTCTGTCTGCTATCAAAGAATCTTTGCAAACATGTTCTGTAACTCTGAAGGGAAAAGAGAATGTAGTCCGATACTTATAAAATAAAGCGTGGGTATTATTTGACAGCCCATTTAAATGGCTTGCTGGAATCTTTTTAGTCATCAAAGTCAAGAAAAAAAAATCTGCAAAGAGTAAATTCCAGAAAGCGGGTAGGAAAAAAAAAAATCACCCCTTCTCTTCACGGAAAAAGCCAAAGACAATCAAACAACAGCATTCAGCACAAAAAGTGTTGTGGGATCCACTTGGTGGTTTTTCTGAGATTGAGGCTTTCAGGTATCTTACATCGTAAAAGCGTTCCAAGCACAGTAACTTGCACCACAGGAAGTCCGTTTGACTAACACCTGAAAAGAAAGAGAAGAGAAAAAGTGAAATCAAATACTCAGTACACTTAATACGGTGTCAAAATACTCTATGTATAGTTACAAAATACCTACGAACAGTCTTATGTTGTCATCTTTAAATGACACAGTACAAGTGTATGCGTGCAGGTTATTGAGTGGATGTCCTCCTTAATGCATCGTGCATGCCAGTTGAATTGTTATAACCACAGTCGATACATGTTCAAGTTCTTAGTAGTTCTTGTGAACGGTGACGTGTATCAGACGAGAATGGAAAGCACTCAACCAAGAAAAACAAGTTTTTACAGTCATCTTCGGAGAACAGACAATAATGATCTATGGAAGTGAAACTAATAAATCACATGCTGGCAGTTGATAACGCTGAAAGAATAGATATAAAAAGGGTGGGTTCTAAGAAATTCAATTTCATAGCATGAACATGGATTGTGTAAATCAGGTGGTCAGAGACCACTTTAAGAGTTAGTCTCAGGGGCGGTTTACATGGTGACTCTTCGAGACGATGAAAAATTTCATGTTTGCATCTATATAATTCCGTCTCCATTCGAAGTATGTCAAAATACCGCATGAAAACGATGTAGTATTCATGCCAGGAACTAGGGGGCAGTGCAGATTTACAAGGCGACAGCGAATGATACTTTGACCTGCTCAGCCCGGAAGACAACATGCCTGCCAACTCCAAGCAATGGCATTTTCTTTTGTTCAAAAAGGCACAAAAATGGAAACATTCAACATATTTAAATTAAATATATATAATAAAACAGTAAATTAAAGCCGACGTTCTACCATATTTGCTGTTTTTAATGTTTAGTAGCACCGCTGCGCACGCCCTATGTGACATGTGCGAGTGCTGACGTTATCTGCGCAGTCCCGCGCCGTGGGAGCTTTTGATATGCATGCGGAAAAAGCCCCCCCTCAACCCCCGGCAATTGAATTCTTCCACTTCGGAGGCAGGATTCCAAGGTTTGCGTCTTTTCCTTCCGTCTTCGCCGACACCATACGAACACAAGGCCACTCCGCAACACAGTCATTGCGCCTTTCTGTCGCAGAGTCGCTTTGTAAACTGCCCCTCAGTCTGCTTACATACAAACTGGTAAAGCTCAAATGTCAAAACTACACTGGCTAAACACTGTGATCAATGTATCTAAAAAAAAAAATTAACGCATAATCCAGTACAGCCTGTGTATATAAACTTTAGTAGGTTTTGGTGAAAACTCAAATGGGTATGTGTGTAACTGCAGTTTTAGTTATCATTTTGAACGTTATACATTTCAGTAGTGTGGTAGTGGTAATAGTTTGGACCTATCCATACTTCTTTTACTAGACACTAAAAAAAGATTAAAAGTGAGAGGAAAAATATACAGTGCTGGCCAAACGTAATGGCACCTCTGCAATTCTGTCAGATAATGCTCGATTTCTCTCAGAAAATGATTGCAATTACAAATGCATTGCTAATAATATGTTTATTTATTTTGCTTGCAAGGAAAAAACACAAACGAGAATGAAAAAAAAAAAATCATTATCATTTCACACAAATCTCCAAAAATGGGCCAGACAAATGTATTGGCACCCTCAGCCTAATACTTGGTAGGACAACCTTTAGACAAAATAACTGCGAACAACCGCTTCCGGTATCCATCAGTGAGTTTCTTACAATGCTCTGCTGGAATTTTAGACCGTTCTTCTTTGGCCAACTGCTCCAGGTCTCTGAGATATGAAGGGAACATTCTCCAAACTGCCATTTTTAGATCTCCCCACAGGTGTTCTATGGGATTCGGGTCTGGACTCATTGCTGGCCACTTTAGAAGTCTCCAGTGCGTTCTCTCAAAGCATTTTCTAGTGCTTTTTTAAGTGTGTTTTGGGTCATTGTCCTGCTGGAAGACCAATGACCTCTGAGGGAGACCCAGCTTTCTCACACTGAGAAAATATGCTGCAAAATTTGTTGGTTGTCTTCAGACTTCATAATGTCACGCAAGCGGTCAAGGAGTCCGGTGCCAGAGGTAAGCAACCCCAAAACATCAGGGAAACGCCGCCATGTTTGACTGTGGGGACCGTGTTCTTTGAAGGCCTCATTTTCCCCCCTATAAACTCGATGTTGATGCCTTTTCCCAAAAAGCTCTCCTTTTGTCTAATCTGACCAGACAACATTCTTCCAAAACGTTTTTGGCAAACTCCAGCCTGGCTTTTTCATGTCTCTGGGTCAGAAGTGGGGTCTTCCTGGGTATCCTACCATAGAGTCCCTTTTCATTCAGACACCGACGGATAGTACGGGTTGACACTGTTGTACCCTCGAACTGCAGGACAGCTTGAACTTGTTTGGATGTCAGTTGAGGTTCTTTATCCACCATCCGTACAATCTTTCATTGAAATCTCTCGTCAATTTTTCTTTTCCGTCCACATCTAGGGAGGTTAGCCACAGTGCCATGGGCTTTACACTTATTGATGACACTGTGCACGGTAGATGCAGGAATATTCAGGTCTTTGGAGATGGCCTTCTAGCCTTGAGGTTGCACATGCTTCCTCACAATTTGCTTCTCAAGTCCTCAGACAGTTTTTGGTTTTCTTTCTTTTCTCCATGCTCAGTGTGGTACACACAAGGACACAGGTTGAGCCAACTTTAATCCATTTTAACTGGCTCCAAGTGTGACTTAGTTATTGCCACCACCTGTTATGTACTACAGGTAAGTAACAGGTATTGTTAATTACACAAATTAAAGAAGCATCACATGATTTTCAAAGGGTGCAAATACCTTTGTCTGGCCCATTTTTGGAGTTTTGTGTAAAATGATAATTATTTTTTTTAAAATTCCCCATTCTCTTATGTGTTTTTTCTTTGCAAGCAAGACAAATGAAGATGTTACTACCAAAGCATTTGTAATTGCAATCATTTTCTGGAAGAAATTGAGCATTATCTGCCAGAATTGCAGGGGTGCCAATACTTTTGGCCAGCACTGTACACATCTTTTTTTTTAAGTTAACAAAGTATATGTCTAACTACAGCTTGAAGTTGCGGCTCTCCAAATAATTTCTAAAAACCAACTTAATGTAATACATCATATGGAAGTTATGACAATGATTGGGTTTGACTGAAATGACACCTTAGGCGACATGACTAATTTTTATTTTATTTTTATAACGTTTGGGTGTGACTGAAATGACACCTTAGGCGGCATGACTAAACTTTTTTTTTTCCGTTTCCTTATATAGAACAATTCCCATCACTACTAAATACATGTTACCTTATATAGAACAATTCCCATCACTAATAAAAAATGCAAGCACACGGGTCACAGTTAGTCTTGAGTAGGCATGTGCTGGTTACCGATTTTAAGTTTTACAATGGTATGAAAATGCCACGGTTTCAAAACCACTAAAATTTTCCGTCATACTGTAGTACGGTATAAGCAATTTTTTATTGTCCCAAAAATGCAGCGAGAAATGGAGCGGCAGCGCTTACCCTACCCTCTCCGGTTGTTGCTGAGTCAATCAGCGACGCTACTCTGTCTGTGCTGTAGACTAGAGTTGACACAATGGCTGAAACTTCACTTGAGCTTTTTCCCACGTCCCAAAAAACCCCCCAAAGTCGCTTGTACTTCAGCTACTGAAGAGAAACAAACGGCCGCGGCTTAGAGGAGGAAGGACAGCTGATGTGCAAGACATGCTTGTGGAGCGTGGTTGCAAGGGGGGCCCCTACCTCAACACGTAAAACATGATTTCACATTTATATGACCATCATCCATCGCTTCACACAAAATTTAAGGTAAGTAAACGCTGTCATAAATGTTTCCCACCAGTTACGAGAGTTCAGTGTGTTTAGTTTGACTAGCGATGGTAAAACAAATACTATAAGATACGCTTGTTAATGAGGCAGATAATGTGGCTAGTTAGCATGCCAAGATGGTTAAGTAGTTTCCTCTCACCTCACCGCTTCAAACTTAACCCAGAAAAGGTGAACATGCTCAAACTCCTGCATCATAACTTGGACTGAGAGGAATATGTAGAAAATGAGCAAGTTTCTAAAAATGTTGAGATGGAGCTTTAAAGTCAGTGAAGTGACTGCAATGTACTGTATATATACAGTATATATTTTAAATTTTACTTAGAAGTGTTTTTACTTTTTTATGGCAAATAATACTTTTTGTTTTTGCTCTAATCTTGAGCAACTTGAGCTGTGGCTGTGGGTATAGTCTATAAGTTCTATTTATTTTAATTTTATTTAAAATATTTCAGTTATTTTTTGTTATTTATGTTTTTTTATTAATTTTAACTAGGGCTGCAGCTATCGAATATTTTAGTAATCGAGTAATCGACTGAAAATTCTATCGATTAATCGAGTAATCGGATAAAACAAATATATTTTTAGGTGAAGAGCAATTATAGATATACATGAGAAAACGACATTTTATCATTTTCAGTCAATCAATGTCTTTATTTTTGATGTATATTGTTGAAAACAGCCAACAATTGCATCTCAGATGTAACTAGAATTTTAAAAAATGACTAATTCACTGCTTTCACTCAAAAAACCTTTAGATCTTATTTTTAAAAAGTATATACAGTGATACCTCGGCTCACGAACGCTTAAGCTCACGAACTTTTCGCCTCAAGAACATTAAATTCGCGAGCATATAGTCTCTGCTGGCGAACTAGTTTTCGGCGGACGAACCAAGCCACGCGGTCGGACAGCGCCACGAGAAGCTGACGCACGCTCACGGCGTCCCAGTTCGTCCCCTCCCTTTCGTTGAGTGCGGTCGTGGTTTGTGTTTGATAGACATTTTGGACCATATTGAGTGTACTTTTGCTATTATGGGACCGAAAAAGAGTTACATACAGTCCTTATGGAAGTTGACTCGTGTTACCAATTCGCCCTCGACTGGTAATTGGCGGTGCTTTCAGCTTCCCACCGTCGTGAGAAGTGGACCGGCGAGTCACGTTGGCTCGTTGTCGTCGGTTGTCTTCGGTTCGCCCGATTTCCTCTCCAGAAAGGAGGCGGCGTGCATACAAACACCCAGAGGGGTCGGATGGCTTTTTGTGGGCACTTTTATTAACAACCAAAAGCATGTGGGGGGCACAGCAGTGGAGTCTACGCTAACTGCGCACTTTGCCGGTAACACTCTCCTTCCAAACAGTAACTCCCTCCCTCCTCCTCCCACTCCTCCCACTCCCATACCATCGCAAAGGTAAATAAAACAACTTTATTATACAGTACAGTTTATTTCTTTAATTATAATACAATAGCACACTTATTATACATAAAATAAGGTATATTTTTGTGTAGTTTTAAGGCTTATTTAGTAGAAAATTATGTTTTATGGGGACCTGGGAACGGATTATTCTCATTTTAATGGTTTCTTATGGGAAATAAATGTTCGGAAGACGAACTTTTCGCCTCACGCACACTTTCTGGGAACCAATTATGTTCGTGAGCTGAGGTATCACTGTGTATATATATATATATATATATATATATATATATATATATATATATATTATATATATATAAACACACCTAAAAATGCCTTTACGCTTGATAACACACATCACTTAAAAGTTAGGATTTTTTCCCACGTTTTTCAATTAAATTTCTATTTGTGTCAAGCCATTTTTAAGTTCTAGTTAAGTTTTAAGTTAGTCTAAACTGTAAGTCCTGATAGGATTTTGAGTTTTTGCACTGTTCAAAATAAATGTATGATACAGGCTGTATTGGAGCACATTAGGGACTAGTGCTACTTGGTGTTTTATCCAGCAATGACTACTGAGCTAAAATTGATAGTTAGCATTATTGAGTTTTTATTTGACACCCTCATCACTCCACAACGCTATGTTATGTTATAGCCTGTATGTAAGACACGTTAGCCACGCATCGAAAGCGGTCTTAATTAATTGAAACCTAGCCCTCTGCAGTGCTAACGTAAGGTGAGCTAGTAGTGACAGTAACGTTAATCTTATACAGTATATTAGCGTTTAGCGCTCTTTATTAGCGCTTAGCGCTCTACTGCTTTAAGATGGCGGCTGTTTGCTAACGCTGCCCAGACGCGGCCTAGTCTGTCATTGTGCATCTAGTTCAACATACATGTGATCTCTATGAGACTCACTGGACGCTACCTGCAACTAACGTAGCATGAGCGGGCTAGTATTTAGCAATGTCGGCGTCGTTTGTAGCGGTTGTCGGCTGCAGTAAGTTTTTTTTTTTGCTTCTTCCTCTACGCACGTGACATCAGCGCGTTGTCCCGCATTAAAAGTAGTCCGAGCAAAACGTGATGCTTAGAGCTGTCAAAATAAACGATTACTCGAGGTGAATAAAATTACTCGGATCAGTTTTTAAACTCGAGTTACTCGAGTTGCACGAGTATTCGTTTCAGCTCTAATTTTAACATTATAGTCATGTTAATGTGCCAATTTGCAACTATGTTGTGAAAAATAAAAAGATCCTGTTCAATGGTTCTGTTTTTTTTTTCTCTCTCAAAATAACACATATTAGAGCTATAATAGCAATACCGTGATACCGCGATATTTTTGCTTAAGGTTATCATACTGTCAAAATCTCATACTAGCACATGCCTAGTCTTGAGCACAAATATTGTATTTTTGTTTGTTTGTAGCAGGTCCTTAACCTGCAAATGCTAAGTACTCAGCAGGAAGACTGCACAAGAATACTTTTTATTTTTAAATGATAAAATCCTTCCAACCAAAATGAACTTATGGTGTTTATTCAGAGGCATGTTTCAATTAAAATGCAACTCCTGACAGGTCTGTCAGCAGAGCATGAAACTCAGAATCAAGAGGTTGTTTGTTTAAGCTTAACGTTTGGGGAACTATTTAGGTCAATTGTTGCTGAGGTATCCCAGAGGGAGTCTAAAGATGCTCAGGACCAAACGTTTAGGTTTGATTCCGCCTAGCTGGTGCATTTACACTTGTGGGTACCTTATGCTCCTTTGGAAAACTGTTCAATACTCTCAAACTGCTAAAAGCATGAAAAGCAATATTGATGTACTATTATAATGAGTGATGTACTGCTTTGCTTCAATAGTCTGAAAGTGCAAAATGACAGTTTCATGAAGTCACTATGCTGTTTCGGCTTGGCACTGTGTGGTTTGGCTTGCTGTCATATGTAGAACAAGTTCCTAATACCAGCTAACAGCTTGCCTGATATTAACAGCAAACTGGAAGAAGACACAAAAAGATGTGTTAATTGTTCAGGGAAATATCAGAGCCAAACATTTACATGCCATACAGAAAGTATCTAAGGCAATTTCTGGTTTGCCTTTTGTTATGATGAATGTAATTGGTTCACTGACAGATGATTCAGAAAAAGGCATCGAGCATGAGTGGTATTCAGCTAAACAACCACAGAGACGACAATAACCTTCACGAACATCTATGATTTTTAGTACTGATCTCAATAACTAAAGTGCATTTTTCTGTAATACCACCATTGAAGGGTAACTAAAACCAATTTGGAAATGACCATGAAGTTTATACTCTGAAATTACTAGCATGTAGAAAGGCAGTGAAAGAAAGGCAATGTAAATTCGTCATAGGTGGCAGCAGAAGGCCTCAGCAATGTGATTTGTCAAGAAAGCGATTCGAATTCGATTTCGAAAAACTTTCTACGGATAGTGGGAATTGTGCTACGCGTTTAAGCAGAAACATTTCTTGTTAGGCAGCATTTTTGCAATGCTGCCAAATATCAATTTGCAAGTCATGGACAAAGGAACCCTGCATATGCTCACAAAAACTTAAAAGGCTGTTTCTTGCTAGGCAGCATTTTTGCAATGCTGTTAAAATACCAATTAGTGACACACGGGCGAAGAAACCATATGCTCACAAAAAAAAAAAAAGAAAAAAGGCTGACGACCTTTCATGTATCCAAATGATACCTGAAATATGCCTGTCGCGATAACAAATTTTAGTAGTAGATATATGGACTCATATAAATTATTGCCGGTATGCGATAGTTTTGTCAATTTTTTAAGACCAATTCAACCACTAATGTAGTGACAATACGTCCTAATAAATCACCCATTCAAATGCGATAAATTGTTATTCTTAAATAAAACAAATCATATCAAAGATAATACATATATGTATACATATGGCGGAAAACACAGACAAGGCTGAAAAAAAGTTTCTGCTCTTGCACCCCTCTTTAAAATAAACTGCTGTATTTTAAGCCAAAAGAACTGTTGTGTTCGTTAGAACAATATGTCTATATGCTGCCTTAGCAGTATCATGGCACATTAAGCCCCCAAACTATTTTTAATTTGTCAGTGTTACCCTGGAGACCCCCGTTTACAGAAACCGCACAACCGCTTTTGTTTCAGCCCAGCCATAAAAAGAAGGTAAGTAATTCTATTTATTATTTGAAATGTCTATCATTTTTAGCTAAGAATCATTAATTGATGTCTAATATTTACTTTTAAAAAAAAAGACTTTAAAAAATGATTCACTCACATATTTTAAATTTCTAAACAAATTACATCACAATGAAAAAAATAATGTCTGTAAATAGATTAATTTTATATTGTTTGTTACTGTCACATTTTCCCCATATATTAGATGATAAATAATCGATCCAAACTAAGAAAAATTGAAAAAAAAAAAAAAAAACGTTTATATGGGTAACTTTTGAAAAAGAAAATCTCGACCAGTCCTTGATGTCTGCGATTTCTGCATCGCGACCCTTGTTATATTACTGTGTTTCACCCATAAAATCCCCCAAAAGCTGTGGCCATTCACAGCTGTGTCTTGACACTCAGTGATACATGCTACACAGAGTTTTTGGATTAAAATAAGGTAAGTACGCGATAATGTCTCATTAAAATTATGGTGTCTTTAATTATGCTCTTATGCTCCCACCTTGAGTTAGGGTTTAGGTTTTTTTTTATTTTTATTTTTTTAAATGCCATCCTGCTCAAAATTTCTCTTCCACCAGAAAATAGATATTTTAAAGCAGAAATGTGAAGTAATTTCATAACATGCCAAATAGGGTCACAATTAAAGTAATTAAACATTGTCCAACAAATGAAGCATGAAAAAATAATTTAGATGTTGTATATTTGACAAAATAATCGCGTTTCCGAAGTTTGAGCCTGAAAGGGGACGAACCCGGAAGTGATTCGTCACACCGGGAACAGCGATGGCAGCTCCATATATACGGCCGCCATTCAAACCCCTTCAAACAATGATTCAAACAGCGATATAAGCGATAGATCGAGCCCAAGGGAGGAGATCCAAGTTTTTGAAGAGTTGGAGGAAGAAGAGGAGGTTGGAATTTTATGTTGGACCTAACATGTATTAGCCAGACGCTAATCAGGATGCAAACAATGTGCCTAGACTACCTGACATGGAATGGATACAAAACCCATCGACATTACAAGATTGGTAATATATAGGCTGTTATTATTTTCATCATTTGATGATGCAGGCATTTGCACATAATTTTATGTTTTTGTCTATCTGATGACATTGTTAAAAAAAATAATAATCAGACTTCATGTTCATTTTGGCAGATCCGGCAGCTCTCGTGCATATAAAATAATAATATAAAAACGTTGGGGGGAAAGAAAGAGATGAGTCATTGATGGCTTTCTCCACTTTATTGTGGCAATAAGAAAACAAAATAATAGCGGACTGCCGCCACATTCGACCGCGAAGTTTTGCTTCTCGCTGATCTCCTCCTCGCCTCTTACTACTCCAGCGTCTCTTAAACGGATCGTGCATAGTGTCGTTATGAACTTTTTGTTTACAAATGTATCGAACTAGGGCTGCAGTTATCGAATATTTTAGTAATCGAGTAATCGACTGAAAATTCTATCGATTAATCGAGTAATCGGATAAAACAAATATATTTTTAGGTGAAGAGCAATTATAAATATACATGAGAAAACAAGACATTTCATCTAATTTTGAACCATTTTCAGTCAGTCAATGTCTTTATTTTCGATGTATATTGTTGAAAACAGCCAACAATTGCATCTCAGATGTAACTAGAATTAAAAAAAAAAAAAAAAAAAAAGACTAATTCACTGCTTTCACTCAAAAAACTTTAGATCTTATTACAAAAAAATAAATATATATATTACCTAAAAATGCCGTTACGCTTGATAACACACATCACTTAAAAGTTTGGATTTTTTCCCACGTCTTTCAATTGAATTTCTCTTTGTGTCAAGCCATTTTTAAGTTCTAGTTAAGTTTTAAGTTAGTCTAAACTGTAAGTCCTGATAGGATTTTGAGTTTTTGCAGTGTTCAAAATAAATGTATGATACAGGCTGTATTGGAGCACATTAGCACCAGTGCTACTTGGTGTTTTATCCAGCAATGACTACTGAGCTAAAATTGATAGTTAGCATGATTAAGTTTTTATTTTACACCCTCATCACTCCACAATGCTATGTTATGTTAAAGCCTGTATGTAAGACACGTTAGCCGAGCATCGACAGTGGTCATAATTAATAGAAACCTAGCCCTCCGCAGGGCTAACGTGATTTCAGAACAGGAACGTTAATCTTATTTATTAGCGCTTAGCGCTCTTTATTAGCGCTTAGCGCTCTACTGCTTTAAGATGGCGGCTGTTTACTAAAGCTGCCCAGACGCGGCCGAGTCTGTCATTTAGCATCTAGTTCAACATACATGTGATCTCTATGAGACGCATGAGACGCTACCTGTACCAACGTAGCATCGTGCGGGCTAGTATTTAGCAACGTCGGCGTCGTTTGTGGCGGCTGTCGGCTGCAGTAAGTTTCCCCCCCCCCCCCCCCTTCTTCCTCTCCGCACGTGACAGCGCGTTGTCCTGCATTAAAAGTAGTCCGAGCAAAACGTGATGCTTAGAGCTGTCAAAATAAACGATTACTCGAGGTGAATAAAATTACTCGGATCAGTTTTTAAACTCGAGTTACTGGAGTTGCTCGAGTACTCGTTTCAGCTCTATATCGAACACACGACGTGCTGACAACTTTGTTTCTTTATTAACACATGGAGCTAACAGTACGAATACAGCTCGGGGCTCTCGCCAGGAAGTGGCGTCTAATGGCGTGAGGAAATGTGGGTTTTTTCACACAAGCGAACAGATTACAAAGCACCACTTCAGTGTTGTCCTGAGACCACATTTCCCATGATTCAGTGCGTGACCTGTGCGCTCGCTGATTCACTGCCAGACATTAAACCAACACGCTTGTTGTTGTCACCTTGACAGTGGATTAACCCTTTCGGACAAGATCGTAGATGACGCACAATTTAAACACGCTTAACCTAGCGAACGCAACAACAACTATGATCGGGGATTGCCACAAGTTAACTTTCGGCTAACGTCGCTAGCTTATACTGTTCATTCCACAACAGTTGGCAACTCTGCTTTGACGAAATCATCAGTCATCTATCCAAAAATCACACTTACTTTTTGGCAAATCCTTGATCATAAGCAGACCGGTTAAGGAAGCAAGCATCTTCGAAGTGTTTGCAGCAGAGAACACTACTCGATGATGGCGTGAAATTCATTGCTTCGTTCGAACGAAAGATGTCCATTTACGTGCCCTGCTATCCTTTGGCCACTCGTACAACTTTTCGTTTGAGTGAGAACAAAACATCGCCACACACCGCCGTGGCATTTTACCGAAAAGCAATGCAACAAGCAATACTGTTCTATGGCGGACTTCCCCCGCACTTCCCGGTGTGACGTAATTTCGGAAGATTTCCGAAGAAAAGCATTTGCGTTGTCAAGGGCGTTGCTATGGGTTAAACAAAGAATCTGGAAGGTTTGCGTTAAAAAAAAAAGAAAAGAAATTATGCTTATAATTGTTTAGCCATTGATATTATTCAAAAACATGGTTGGCCAACCTTAGTTCACATTTCCGCTTTAAGCTTTCCAGTGATATATGACAGATGCATATAGGACAATTTTGAAATTTGGCGAAATTGGGGGTCTCAGAGCAAAACTTCAAGCCACCTGATTGTTTTCCACCATATACATATTTAGGGTGTGCCAAGAAATCGATTTTACATGCATCGCGATTCAACACTTGACGTTTCGATAAAGATTAATAGCTGTTCAAAAATTATTTTTCCTAATAACTTTATGACAGCCGCTAGTAGCTGAATGAAATTCAAGACGTCTTTTGCCCGGACACCTTTAATGGACACGCGCACAACGTCATGATAGATGCAGCTGGTTACTGAGCGAGAGATTTACTCCTTTATAAAAAACTCGAAATTGAATTTGTGTATGAGACAGGCAGGGACCCAGTTGACGCGCTTTGGGTCCTCTTCTGTGCGCAAGTTATTTTTTTAGAGCGAGGGAAAGAGAGATAGTTTGTTGCTCCTTGTCTTTCAGTTGTCCAGCAGAAGGTTCAAGTCATGTTAATTGGAAAAAGTTGCTAATGTTTTGCTAAGTTCCGTCTCCGTCTATCAGAGGTGAGTACACGAACACCCTTGTACTGTTTAGCTTTTATTGTTGTTTGAGATGTTACTTGTTAGTGCTGAGTGCTATGCTAATTAGCAACTTCGCTAACATATATTTCCATGTCAAGTTGTGCGTTGTTTGATGGTGTAAAAAAGTTATTCCAGATGCAGAACGTTTAAAACTAGGATTAAGTACAGCGGCATGTCAGCAAATTTGAAGCCAAATTATTCATTGCCAATACAATTTTCTAGAGCTGAAACGAGTACTCGAGCAACTCGAGTAACTCGAGTTTAAAAACTGATCCGAGTAATTTTATTCACCTCGAGTAATCGTTTATTTTGACAGCTCTAAGCATCACGTTTTGCTCGGACCACTTTTAATGCGGGACAACGCGCTGTCACGTGCGGAGAGGAAGAAGGGGGGAAAAAAAAAACTTACTGCAGCCGACAGCCGCCACAAACGACGCCGACGTTGCTAAATACTAGCCCGCACGATGCTACGTTGGTACAGGTAGCGTCTCATGCGTCTCATAGAGATCACATGTATGTTGAACTAGATGCTAAATGACAGACTCGGCCGCGTCTGGACAGCTTTAGTGAACAGGCGCCATCTTAAAGCAGTACAGCGCTAAGCGCTAATAAAGAGCGCTAAGCGCTAATAAATAAGATTAACGTTACTGTTCTGAAGTAACGTTAGCCCTGCGGAGGGCTAGGTTTCTATTAATTATGACCACTGTCGATGCTTGGCTAACGTGTCTTACATACAGGCTTTAACATAACATAACATAGCATTGTGGAGTGATGAGGGTGTAAAAAAAAACTTAATCATGCTAACTATCAATTTTAGCTCAGTAGTCATTGCTGGATAAAACACCAAGTAGCACTGGTGCTAATGTGCTCCAATACAGCCTGTATCACACATTTATTTTGAACACTGCAAAAACTCAAAATTCTATCAGGACTTGCAGTTTAGACTAACTTAAAACTTAACTAGAACTTAAAAATGGCTTGACACAAAGAGAAATTCAATTGAAAGACGTGGGAAAAAATCCAAACTTTTAAGTGATGTGTGTTATCAAGCATAACGGCATTTTTAGGTAAGATATATATAATTTTTTTTGTAATAAGATCTAAAGTTTTTTGAGTGAAAGCAGTGAATTAGTCTTTTTTTTTCTTCTTTTTTTTAGTTCTAGTTCCATCTGAGATGCAATTGTTGGCTGTTTTCAACAATATACATCGAAAATAAAGACATTGATTGACTGAAAATGGTTCAAAATTAGATGAAATGTCTTGTTTTCTCATGTATATTTATAATTGCTCTTCACCTAAAAATATATTTGTTTTATCCGATTACTCGATTAATCGATAGAATTTTCAGTCGATTACTCGATTACTAAAATATTCGATAGCTGCAGCCCTACAATTTTCCATATTGTGTGTCATTTTTAAGCTATTTGTAGTGTGAAGGCGATAACTCCAGAAATCTTTATTTACATGTTGAACATGATGTGCTTTTATTTTGAAATGTTCACCAGAAGTACATTCGCTAAGCCGCTAACCGTGACCTTTACACACGGTAAAAAAAAAAAAAAAATCCACTTGTCTTTAATTTTCGTCATGCATGTGATTGTGGTGTCAGTAATAGATTTTTTGCCCCCACATTGTTTGCAAATGCTGTAAACTAGCGAGTTTTCATGTTTGAAGTGTCACCTTTTAACCGTAAATTTGCGTTTGTGTTTTCCAGCAGGCTAAAGGTTAGTACAATATCAATTTTCCATTAGCCTCAATGTAGCAATGCTAACATTTTACAATGTTTTATGTAGATGAGTGACCAATAAACATCTGTGAAATCAACTGGAGTCTCATATGCAATCAACACGCACGTGTGCCAAGTGCAAGCAGCACATGCACACACAAATGCATGAACGCACACACACAGCGATAAATCGCAGCCAGGAAAATTGCCAAACTCATTTTTATTTACATTGTGATAAATGGGCTTATTGCATATCGCGACAGGCTTAACCTGAAACAAAATGGAAAAAAGGTAGTGTAACAAGACTTTTTAGAAACCCTTATAAAACAATCAAATACCACAATACGAAGTCACCTTTTCTCCTCCATGAATTTAATATGATTTAGTTATTGGTTTGGTCCTTTAAGTGTCAGGAATTGATTATCATTTTCCAAAGTAAAAGATGCTTATGTATTATTTTGATGAAACACAAAAGATAATAAGTTTGACTCTATCAGGGACTATGGAAATGAGAGATGGCAGAAATTTCTAGAATTGGGGAATTTTGGATAATTTAAAGAGAAAAATTGTCTCTTAAAAATTAACTGATTACAGTATTCAAATATTTAGCATTTAATTAATCTCAAAATTGATTAGTGTGTAGAGTTTACAGTTGCCATAGTATGAATAACATGCAATTAGTTGAACTTGAAGTAGCTTAAGAAGAGTTTATCGAGCTCCTAGCCCTTCGAATGAATTTCAATATCCATTAAGTAGCCGTCAGTTTTAGATAGGTTGTTGTGTATATCGTGTGATTTCGCTTTAATGTTGATTATTTTGTAGCTTTTGATCATTAAATAATAGTAAATATATAACAATTATTGAACAGGTAATGAAAAGTAATTTGGGAAATAGTGATTCTATAATGGGTGGGATGGTGAACGAGTGAGTGGTTTGTGTGTCTGCCTCACAATTCTGAGATCAGGGCTTCGACTCCACCCATTCAGTATGGCGTTAACATATTTTTTCTCCTTGTGCCTTTGTGTGTTTTCTCCGGATACTCTGGTTTCCTCCACATCCCAAAAAATAAGCATGATAGGCTTGAACATACAGTACCTAACTGTTCTTAGGTATGAGTGTGTGCATGGATTTTTTTCCTTGTGCCCAGTGTTTGGTTGCCAACCAACTTAGGGTGTACTCCACCTATAATGCCCATAGAAAACTGGGATAGGATAAGCTGCTTGGAAAATTAATGAAGAAATAATTATACAGTATAGTAATTCTTAATGTTAATGAATATTTATCTGATTATTCGAATAAATGATAAACTGATGAAGAGAATAACTGGTTTTAAAAACATTCGATAGTAAATGCCCCAGTATTCTTAAGTTGTTCCACAAACTAGTTCATCGCATTCTTAACCCAACATGTTGTTCACATTAAATGACTAAAGTAACCTGTTTAAATTTCTTAAATAAAAAGCACCTTATTTAAAAATGAAATGCATTTTTTTCTTTCACATAGGGGGCAGTAACCTCTATCTGCACTTTGTAACATGCTAAGTACGTATTCATCAGCAAGTCTTTTTCTCCACTTGTCTATGCTTCTTCACCTTACATCACAAGTCGTCAGAAGGTTAATTAAGTTAATAGTTAACCCGTTCTGTACTTGTCTGGCACTTAAGTAGTTAGCAATGCTACAATGTTACTTCAATGACTGTCTGAGTAATAAAGGTAAGTTATAATAGTGCCAGCTCTTCTCCATAACAGGTTATTTCCCTTTTTTATTTGAGAAAGCCAAGCAAATCACAAGATAACGAAAGTCCCAGAGAAGACATGCTTGAGCAATTTTTTCAAACATTGACAGTGCCAAGCACATATTTTTCATAAGAATAATGTCATCGCACACCACCAAATGAAAATGTCAAAAAAAAATATGACTAGTGAAATAATAATGACCGATCTTAATCTTACTTTCAAAATTACTTAGAGTAAAATATTGGCCAGTTTAGTTGCAGGTGGGCATGAAGGGTGTAGGTTTGCATACGGACAGTAGGGAGATGACACTACCAACTTGTCAGGATGCTGAAAATGCCCCCACCAACTTTTAAGCAACCTTATTTGCATTATACTGTATGATGACTTCAGTTATATAGGTTATTTAGATTGTCTTACTATATGTTGTAAGGATAGAATTGACCCTACCATTATTAAGCAAATTACAGTACTTTAATTATGTTCAAACTTATATTGAACCCTTTTCACTTGCTGAATGTGCCAGTCCATTTTTTCCCTCAAACGCACGTTTGATTGGCTGATGACATGACCCAAACCCACATACACACACACATTCACAGCCCGCCAGATATACAACATGCCGCCTCCTCCGCCCCCTTCAAAGACGAGGGATATTGGAAGTTTTTTCCGCCAGCAGCAGTCACCGTAAGTAATAAAAGATGTCAATGTTGTGGAGGTGGGGAATACAACACTAATTTTGCTACTAAAAGTCTGAACTGCATCAGAGTTAGCACACATTAATCTGTGTGAATTTCTCAAACTCGAGGAGGAAGCTGCGCTGAGAGAAATAGCCTCCTGTATGTTTTCTACTGTTAACATTGATTAAACTAAGAAATGTAGTGAACTAAGGATTACCCCCTTATAGTTAATTGATGATTAACAAGTTTGCATTTCTTGTTTAAGTAATATAATTTTTGTTCAAATATTGCAATTTAAATTTGCTGATAAAATCCAGACATTTAGTCTAGACATTTTCAAAATGTTTCTTTAGTAGTTTTTGAAAACAAAGATTTGAATCGAACGGTGTATCACCTGAACCAATGTTCATGAAAGTTAGTATAAGTCAATACAGATTTATTTTGCATTGATCATTTAGCCTATGAATTAATTAGGTTCATATTGGTGAGAAATGACGCACGTTTTGCCAGTCGTTTTGGTCTTATAAATGTCCCGTCCCCAGCAAAAAGTGTACATGCAGGTTATGCTGTTATATCGTTCCTACCAATGTTGACACCAAACCTACGCCCTTGGTGGGTATACAGGTTAATTGTACCTTCTCCCATCCAGAATATTTTTTTCTTCTTGTACAAATACTGATAATGAACTAAGAGATACACATTACCTTTAGTAAATGAATATTGCCAGAGCAAACTGAGTGAAATAGGATCATCCAACAGTGGTTAGGTAACCCTGCCTTGAATTGTTTTTACATTGCAATTTGTTTTTCTTGGTGTTCACTATTCACTGCGGAAAAGGGTGCAGGATAACGCTAGGATGACGGCGTGTCCGTATTTGGCCCTGGTTGCTAAGCTACAGAAAAGTTAAAAGCTTGATGCCTGATCCAGCTCGTCTGGGCGTAAAATACCTGCACCGTAATTTTCGGATTATAAACCACTAGAGCTGGGAATCTTTGGGCACCTAACGATTCGATTACGGTTACGATTCAGAGGCTCCGATTCGATTATAAAACGATTATTGATGGACCCCCCCTCCTTTTTTTTTTTTTTTTTTTTTTTTAAATGTTTTGTACATTAGTTCTACAATTGTTCAAAAATACTCTCAGGCTAAACCAAACTACTATTTCAGTATCAAGTTAACATATAGCAGTAAAAAAAAACATACAAAAATAACAGTAAATAAAAACCTCCAGTCCCTATTCTGTATCAGCAGCTTTAAACTACATTCAATTAATTTAATGTTGTGAATCAACCGTTAAAGTTGTTAAAATTGCTCCCGTTATTCCATGATTTCCCTTTTGTCTACTTTCGACATGTGAAAGTTTTAAAACTATTTTAAAGATAGATTGAAATTAATATTTTACCGATTTAGGAGTATTTTAGATAAAAAGTTAATTGGGTTTGCTTGGAAGGTTCGCTACAACAGCCTTGCAGGGAAGTGTACTGCTTTAAGATGGCGGCCGTTTACTAACGCCCGCATCTAGCTTGTTGTAGATGTGCTGCTAACGCTACCGAATCTATATTGCATCTAGTCCTATATAAATGATATCTATCGTAACATTATGTGGATGTACTTTGTAGTAGCTTTTCGGCAGCAGTCAGGTATGTTGTTATGTTTTTTTATCTCGTGGCATGAGTTGAGCTAGAGCTGTGAGTTGAGCATTGGCATTACCCGAGGGGCCGGGTAATGAGAAGAATGATGTTTAGCTACTCTTGCTCTGTTCCTCATTGTCCCGAAGACCGCGCGGCGCGCTGAGTGTGTTGTACTTCCACTTTACTTGGCATATTTCAATAATCGGAATTTGGATGTTTGTGAATCGTTCTCGAATCTACCACGGCCGAATCGCGAATAATCTAAGAATCGGAAATTTTGCACACCTCTATAAACCACTAGAGGTGGGAATCTTTGGGCACCTAACGATTCGATTACGATTCAGAGGCTCCGATTCGATTATAAATCAATTATTGATGCACCCCCCCCCCCCCCCGCTTTTAGTTTTTTTGTAAACTACTTGCAAAATTTTTCACAAATCCTCTCAGACTAAACAAACTACTATTTCAGTATCAAGTTAACTGTTAAAAACAGTAAATAAAATACTCAAGTCCCTATTCTATATCGGCAGCTTTAAACTACATTCAATTAATTTAATGTTGTGAATCAACTGTTAAAGTTGTTAATATTGCTCCCGTTATTCCATAATTTCCCTTCTGTCTACTTTCGGCGTGAAAGTTTTAAAACTGTTTCATCATTTAAAGATAGTCAAGTCAAGATTTTGCCAATTTTTTTTTTTTTTTTTTTTTTTTAGATAAAAAGTAATTAGGTTCGCTACAACGGAGCCTTCTAGAGAAGTGTACTGCTTTAAGATGGCGCCTGTTTACTAGCGCGGGAAAGTCTGTGATTTCGCATCTAGTTCTTGGTATATGATCTAACACGGCTGTCGTCTGTCATTTCACATCTAGTTCTAGATATATGTGATATCTACCATAGCCGTATGTTAGCGTATGTTTGTAGCAACTAGCAACTGGGCGCTGTTTGTAGCGGCTGACGGCCACAGTAAGGTATTATTGTTTTTTGTTTTTTTTTTATCTCGCGGCATGAGTTGAACATGATATTTACTCTCGGTCCGTTCCTCATTGAGTCCTGAAGACCGCGCTGACTGTGTTTTATTTCTGCTTTACCCGGTATAATTCAATAATCGGAATTTGGATGTTTGTGAATTGTTCTCGAATCTTCCACGGCCGAATTGCGAATAATCTAAGAATCGGAAATTCTGCACGCCTCTATAAACCACTACTTTTTTTATCTCATTTTGAATCCTGCGGTTTATATTCCAGTGCGGCTCATTTGTTGATTTATTCGGTTAGTAGGTAAGACTTTATTTGGCAACGGCCTCATACGACTGGCATAAGACAATCATAATTATGATATGACACGATCATGGGCATTAATGAATGCATATGAAAGATGTCATTAAGAGTCATCCGGCAAATTATGTCACTAACTCTATTTATGTCAAGCTCGGATCTTTTACATCCATTCAAAAATGAGATAATTTGCCGGATGACACAAAATGATATCTGTCATAAGCATTTATTTATGCTCATGGCAGTGTCATGTCATAATTTTGATGGTCTTATGACAGTCTTATGCTACGCAACAATCAAATAATGTTACCAAATACCATAACTAGCAATTAATGAAACAACTGGAACAGTAATTGAAGAAATAGTTTACACGGAACATGAATTTTGATTGTTATTTATATCTGCAGCACTGCAATGCATGCTAGGAGGCATGTTGGACGACAACAGTGTTGACAGCAGAGGTTGACTGTCTCCCTTCAAGGGAGCAGTGATGGCCAAATTAAGCTTCTTGAAGCAATGAAGCTTTGAATCTACTGACTGCAAAGCTTCAATGAAGGTTCATTTGGTCTTATGACTGTCTTTTGATGCCGCTGTCAAATAAAGTGTTACTAGCTAATATCTTTTGGTGTAAATTAGGGCTGCAGCTATCCATCATTTTAGTAGTCGATTAATCGATGAACCATTAGTTCGAATAATCGAGTAATCGGATAAGGAACATGAAAAATTAAATTACCTGAGCTGAGCCTCTAACGGTATAAAAAAATAAATAAAGGAGGATCTATGTACAACAAAAGAACAAATGGCTAACTTCGATAGCAAAAGCCCGTTAGTTCAAATGCTATAAAATGCTAACTTTTTAACACTGATCTTAACAAATGGTTCTGACACATATTCCCACAAAAACGGGCTAAATATACCTATAAACTAAATTACAAATGCAATAAAAAACATTAGCTCAAAAACATAGCTTATGTTGGTCTTCACAGGGAGCACCTGGATTCAGCCATGTGAAATGAGGCAGACTAGAAGGCAGTGTATCCACTCAAATCAATAAAACTAAATGCAAACACTTTCAAAATAAACCATTACAACGCCTCTTTAATTAAACAAATACTCGGAGCAGCAAAATTTAATTTGAATCTTTTTTTCTAATCGAATACTCGAGTTAATCAATTAATCATTGCAGCACTAGTGTAAATATCCCATAATACAGTGAGGACAGTTGGGGCTTATAGTCCAGTGCTGCTTATCAATGAACAAATGCTGTTTTTGTGTCAAATTTGGTGGGTGGCGTCTTATAGTCAGGTGCGTCTTATAGTCCGAAAATTACGGTATTTACAACAGATATATAAGGTCGCTCAATGCAGTATAAATAGAACTTTGCTCTGGAGCACAGCCATTACTCCTTACAACTGTCAAGAGCAATTTAAGTGCATCTAGCACATTTTATTTTTATAACTTTTTACAGATTATACAGTTTCCGCTCAACCAAATCCCAGGTCAAATAATTGGTTCTCAAAATTGCCCACGACCCCTAATTTCAAAGTCAAATTGTTGTTAAAAATACACAATAATATGCAATGCTAATATGGCATTTGTTACATTATTGCCTTTGCCTTTTCATGGGAACCACACCAACAACGCTGCCTGTGATTAGCTTGTTGGCTGACATTTAAACATCAATTCTATTTTGGACCTCCTTGTCAAAATGGATTGGACGTCTAGTGCCGTCAATGGTATTAAAATATTGTCGTTCATTGCCAGCCATCCCAATCAAACTAGATTTAATTAGTGCTGCAACGATTAATCGATTAACTCGAGTAATTCGATTGGGAAAAATGATTTGAATTAAATTTTGCTGCTTCGAGTATTCGTTTAATTAAAGTGTTGTGTAATAGTTTGTTTTGAAAGTGTTTGCACTTAGTTTTATTGATTTGGGTGGATACACTGCCCTCTAGCGGCAACAGTGAATATGACATAACCAGCTGCTCCCTGTTAAGACCAACAAAAGCTACGTTTTTGTTTTGGCTATTTTTTTTTTTAATGCATTCGTAATTTAGTTAATAGGTATATATGTTAAGCGCATTGTAAAAGAAAAAAAAAAGTTAGAATTTAAGCTAGCGGACTTTTGCTATGTAAGCTAGCCAATTGTTCTTTTGTTGTATTTAGATCAGGGGTGGGCAAACTATTCCACAAAGGGCCGCAGTGGGTGTGGGTTTTTGTTCATACCCATCATGAGGACAGCCTTTCACCAATCTGGTTTCTTACAAGTGCAATCAGTTGATTGCAGTCAGGCGCTTCTTGTTTCCACTGAAACCTCATTGGTTAAACTGTCTGTGCTGAATCAGTTGGAACAAAGACCAGGACCCTCTGCGGCCCTCGAGGACCGGTTTGCCCACCCCTGATTTAGATCCTCATTTATTTAAGGGCTGCAGCTATCGAATATTTTAGTAGTCGATTAATCGATGGACTAATCAGTTCGAATAATCGAGTATTCAGATAAGGAACATGAAAAATTAAAATACCTGAGCTGAGCCTCAAACAATATATATATATATATATATTTAAATGAGGATCTATGTACAACAAAAGAACAATTTACACAGCTAACTTACATAGAAAAAGTCCACTAGCTTAAAAGCTATAAAATGCTAAAGTTTTTTTTCTACAATGCCCTTAACAAAAGGTTCAGGCACATATTCCCACAAAAAAAACGGCTAACTATACCTATAAACTAAATTATATATGCATTAAAAAACATTAGCTCAAACAAAAACTTGGCTGACGTTGGTCTTAACAGGGAGCAGTTGGATTCAGCCATGTGAAAAGAGGCAAACCAGAGGGCAGTGTATCCACCCTAATCAATAAAACTAAATGCAAACACTTTCAAAATAAACCATTACCATGCCACTTGAATTAAACGAAAACTCGAAGCAACAAAATTTAATTCGAATATTTTTTTCTAATCGAATACTCGAGTTAATCGATTAATCATTGCACTACTTCTTTATTTATTCTTATACCATTTGAGGCTCAGCTCAGGTATTTTAATTTTTTATGTTCCTTATCCGATTACTTGATTATTTGAACGAACTAGTTCATCGATTGATCGACTACTAAAATAATCGATAGCTGCAGCCCAAGATTTAGTGTCTATCGTTGTCAATGGCAGCGAATGAGTGAATGTGCCATCCTCTCACGAAGTGATGTAATTTGGACCATTTGTAGCACTATCCTTCATCCAGTTTGTGATTCCCGTCTGTCCTTTAGACCAGTTTACACAATAGCTTCAGGATTTCTCCAGATAAATTCACAATCATGCAGCGATCAGCGTGAGTCAAACGTAAATAGGGCAAACGAGGACAAGCCATAAAACGAGAGTCCGTTTGATGTCTGGCATCTTGGCAAGGAGTTACAGTTGCTCGGTGACTCATCCCGAACTCTTCAGTGGAACTCAATGTACCAAAACATGACACATAAGTGCAGTCAGCCCTTACATAATAAATTATCAGAGAGCGGTACTCAATCAACGCCATATAGAGCTTCTTTCTTTTCTTACCCATAGACGTTTCCATCCACATACTCCAGTTGAAGCTTGTTTTACTCGTAAACAAAAATAAATCTGCACCAAAACAATTTAAAAATGTACAATAAAAATGTATATACAGCTGTAAATACTCCAACTTGACCTCAACCGACACTATTGTTTAAATTTAAGTGAACGAGTTACCATCTAATAATAACGAGACGGTAGCTAGCGACGAACCGCTTTAAGCACCAACACGCAAAACAATGTGCAACTAGCTTTGTTCTTGTACTATAAACACCGCTTCGCTTCTGATAATATCAACATTTAAATCAAACTTCGTCTCAAAATTGTCAGAAAAGATACTCACGTCGCATAGGCGAGAACCTCCATGATAAACTGTGCAGTGTGCACCACAGAGAGCGAGTTGGGAGGAGGGAGGTGGAATGGGGGTGGTGTGTGTATGTGTGTGGGGGGGGAAGCGGTAACTCACCATGACTAAGCATTGTACGAGGGCCTCCCTTCGCCTTCACAATAAAAGTTTCTCTCAGTAACCTGAATTGACACGTAACGGCGGTCAATGGGCTGAAGTCAACGGAGGCTTTTATTGAGAAAGGATTGTGTCAGAGTGAAAGTACAGTACTGGACGACTGCCAGTTCAGGCAAAATTACAAACAGGGGAAATGTACTGTATGACAGCCTCTACAAATTTAGCTGATAAACAAATGTCGTTCATTATTTTAGGCCCGTGATAATATGAATACGTATGGTAAAGTGTTAAGCGTTGTTATTGACAGATACATTAAAAAAACAAAACAACAACAACAACAAAAAAGTCAATTAACCCTTAATAGGGCAAGTGACTTTTTTTTTTGGGGGGGGGGGGGTGTAATTAAATGGTACTCAATATAGACATGGTGTCCAAATAAGAGGGTATTGGACATCACATTTTGGGTCGAGTAGCAATATTCATTCAGTAAACAATTGTGGCCTACTACATGATCTAAAGTGTTATGTCAACATATGTGGACGCCATTTTAAAAAAATTAATTGCAAAAAATTTTTTTACAAAAAACCCCCAAAACAAAACAAACAAAAAAACTACTGGATCTAGAAAAAAAAAACATATAAGATCTGAATTTAAAGTGCCACTTTAAGACCCCCCTCTCAAATTGTCAACTGAAGCCCCCCACCTCCAAAAAAATAATAATGCTCATCTTGAAAGAACGAGAAAACTACCAGTAAATGTTTATTTGAGAGGCATGTCATGCATGTCAATTATTTAGTTAGTGTACCAAAACATTGCGCAATGACAAAAATTCCGTGTTTGAAACAAAATCTGCAATTAAAATGCATAATTTTTTTAAACTTAATATTTTTTGGTAAATAACTCTGCAATTAATCAGTTAAAGTCCCACCCCTACTTAGCATATGTTTTTTTTTTTTTTTTTTAATAAATAAATAATATTCTAAATTAACTCGTTGCCATTGACAGCGATAGACGTCCAATCTATTTGAACTGGGAGGGTTGGAAGTGAATGAACATTGGTTCGCTGCCAGCAAATGTCACTTCAAATGGGTTGGACATCTACTAGTGACAAAGTAATATAAATTCACAGGATGGAAAGAGCCACATAATTTGACGTATATCATCGTCAATGGTACATAAAGAGGTAACAAAACGTTGATAAAATGAAAACAAATTAATTTGAATAGAAACAGAAACCAATTATGGTTATGGGCCCATAATAAAACTTTAAAGTTCATTTTTATTTCGAATTTCATAGATTTTAATAATAAAAATAACATTGTTTTAAAAAATAGAGCATCCACTCGTTTCTTTCTATATTTTCCATGATGTAATTGAGAGTCATGTATCGGTGCCAGCCAATGGCTATTCACAGTAGACAAATCTCTGACACTCACATTCACACCTCCTGGCTAAGTTAGAGGAGGGGTCACCAACCTTTTAGTAACTGTGAGTTTCTTGGTTACAGATTAATATGAAGGCCACCCAGTTATATAAACACAATATAATCTAGAGTAAAACAAAAACAAGGTCAAATGATATTAAATAGCAAATTCTACACGTTAATTCAGTTTAAAATGTAATCTTCTACAACATTGGTAGGAATTACGATGTCAAATCCCATCACAGGTGAGCTACTTTTGCGAGTCTCCAAAAACATTTTTTTTTCTTTTAGTGGTAGACTGAGCAACTATTCTTCATTTAACCACAAGGTGGCATAAACAGGCAACAATGGAGATACACAGGGAGCAGAGAAACTCAAGAATGGTTTGAAATCATCACTACTACATAGGGGAGATTGGGTCAATGTGAGACTTTTAAAAAAATTTTTTTTTTTTTACATTTGCTCTCCTCCAAGCAAGCCAAAACAACAAACCAGAAAAGTTAACATATTTCCCGTTAATTTAGGATGTTTCCTAGTAATGGAAATTATCAGAATGTACACAGGATGAATAGTATTTAAAAAAATAACTGATTGTTATAAAAAGTTATATTGTGTCTGACTTTACCCCATCAATAGTGCAAACTGGGACAGACTAGAAGTAAAGTGAACCAATGAGGGGTAAAAATCATATTTGGAAATGTTGTGAAAGTTAGAACCCTAACAGGCAGCCTGACAACAAGACAATTCAGAATGAATGTCAGTAACAGCATCCTCGGGTTTGGTCGATTAAATATAATTTTTAAACACCTGAACGCTACTCAAGATCTACTACACAATAATAGAATATCATCATATATCATAACATAATATAGCAAAATTACCCATGATCTAAATTTCCTCGATCATTTCTTTCATCTTCAGAACTCTCTTCATCGGGCAAAGGGACAAACATATCAATCTCCTCAGAGCTGCTAACAACAATTTTCTTTTTCGGGTTTGTCTTTTCTTTGCAACTTTGCCTTTTCCCAACCAATTTCTGACTGGGACTATGTGGCACACCTGAGTCAGCCGACCAGGCTTATCCAGGTGGACCATGTGCAGTGGATGGATTAGTATAATTGTATCCATTACTGAATTGACTGAAGCGAGTAGTTCATCTGCAGGTGGGTCATCTGCATGGGTGGGCCGTCCAGATCTTCTGCAGTGGCAGGCTGCAGCTCACCATGTATGGTGCAAATGCTTAATCAGAGAAAATTCAGTAGATCTAAATCCAGATGTGATGTTATGTAGTGTCGCTGCTGACACGAAGGAGTGATGTGACTCATGTGAGACATCTCACATCATTTGTCTCACTTTAACCCATCGCCACAATTTAGTAAAAAAACAACAACCTCTCCAAGCAACACAGGCTAATCTTAAACTCGCATCATCACATGGTTTTATATGTTCTTAGTTCATCAATATGTGTGATAAAATATTTTCAGGCTTAATCAATTTGCTTTGGCACAACAGCCGAGTAAGTTGACAGAACGACTATTTATTTTTACATGCAAAAAATATAATTCTTGTGGAAAAAACCTGTTTACCACTGTAGGAGGTGGATATCTTCTTCATGGACAAGGTGAATTGGTAAGGGCTAGGAAACATGATGGCTGCATGATCATGGTGATGTGCTCCCTCACCTAGATAAAGGGGGTGTCTCTCGTTAGCCACTCTCCCCTACACATCCCCTGACATGGAATGATTGAGCATGTCATCGCATCATTCAAATGTTGAAGTAGTATTAACTAATTACCATGACATGTCTTAAACTGCATAGGACACTAAAAATGCATGTTTATTTCATATTTCACGGCAGGGGCATTACTGGGGGGGGGTGGGGGGCAGTCTGGGCACCGCGTATGGTATCCCATTCATATTGTACTGATGTGTTCTAAATTTTAACCTTTGTGTTGTTACTTCCTCTTTCTCCTTAAGAAAAAAAATTAAATGAAAAGTTGGTTTTGTTCCTAGGGGGTGCTACACACATTTACGCAGATTTTGATTTAAGAAAAAAAAAAAAAAAAATTCACATTTTATCAAAGTTTTCACCAGTTTTCATCTGGCTGTTGAGTTTGGTGAGTTTGGAAGCATTCTGAGGGGATCAAAGTAGGGCTCAAAGCGTCGGCGGGACAAAGAATGACTGCTAGGGGGCGCTACATAGTGTATTTGGAATTTATCTTTACACAGGATCAAAGATTGCACTTGTGTTGACCTGCCTGCCGATTTTGGTGCATTTTGAAGCATTCCAAGGGGGTCAAATTGAGCTCAAAGGGGCTGCGGAACAAAGAATAACTATCATAATAAAACCGAGAAACCACAATAGGTTACCTGAATAAAAACATTGTCTTGTCACCTGCATGTCCATACTGTTCATTTATGGGTGTGTTCTAAGTCAAATAAAATCAAATAAACTTTTATTTGTTTAGACCAAATCACAACAACAGTTATCTCAAGGAGAAAACAAAACATGTTTAGGGTGCATTAGCCCGACACTGGATTTCGACCTACTTGAGCATTGTGGCTTTTTTTTTTTTTTGCCCCCGCCCGATAAGACTAATGCCCACCCACACCTCACATCATGGTAACACCATTGTTGTTTTCACTGGTGTTTTATGCTCCTGAATGAAATGGACCACTTTGATGAGTGTGGAAGTGATCGTTCTATGTATTCAATTTTTGAATCCTGCGCCATGAAAATGAGTTGCGCCATGAAAATGAGTAACTTCCGGCTCCAGTCTCGGGTTTAGGATGAATGCGAATGTGACGTCACCCGGGTCAGCATCTCACAATACAGCATTGCTTCATAGCATGCAGATGGACTGTGGATTCAGCTGATTTTGCGGATTAATACGTTTAGTTTTCGCATCACGCTAGCCAAACGGCTGCAGGCTTTTGTAGCTGCACCAGGGAGAGGCGTCTGAGCCTTTTTAGGTTTCAGAAAGTTCCTGTGCACCCCGAGATCGTCCAAGACAAGTGTGCGACAACTGTGGGACCATTGGACTTATAAGGAAGTGAGTAAACATCGTGTTTTGTATTGTCAAATACTGGGATCATGGCACACGTTTTTACTAAGGAGGTGGCTTGCATGTATGTCAAATACTGGGATCATGGCACACGTTTTTACTAAGGAGGTGGCTTGCATTTTGTGGCTGGCAATGCTCCTTGTCCACCGAGAATGCCACCCGGCCGACGACCGGCGGCTTGTCGCACACGTCCCCGTCGGGAAAGCGCAATACTCGGCTTATTGCCCTCTTCGTGTGCCCGGTGTTCTGTCAAATTTTCCACCCCATCAGAAATTGCAACTTTGTGGTAAAATGGCCACAAATACAGCAATTAAAAAGTAAACACTACAAACTTTCTTTAATTAAAGGAATATTTACTTATGGACAGACATGTAGAAAAGTTCTCCTCAGACACATCCTGCCATGCTAGCTGCACACAACAACTGCATGCCCTATAATGGTAGGCGTGGCTAAACGGCAGATTAAAAAACTAATTTCTTGTCATCTGCGCTTTGTCAAATTGTTGCATATAGTTGAATCGTCTCAGAATATGATTCTAATTCACATAATAATGCTTTTTAAGACTTTTTTTTTATCCTTTCATACGCACTTTAATACATGACTTCCTAAATGTAATTTGAATCGTAATAAACCTGACAATCTTTAAATCTCAATTTCCATTTAATTCCCCAGTTGACTCCTCTAGTCTGTGTTTGGTTCCCCTCAACCGATCCCAGTTGTCTCAATGGGTCCTTGAAGACACATATTTCTTCAAAACATTAAACCTAGCCTGAGATAGTTTGAGTTTCGATTTTCTGATATAAAAGTCATGTTTGAATAGTTGCACTAGCGGGCTGCAATCACTCTTTAGTACGCAAATATGACTTTATGATCTGTGTTAGTACGGTTTGTTGCAAGACTTCATAAAAAAAAAAAAGAGAGAAATGTGGGTGTATTAAAACACAGCTCATCAATGGATACTGCCAACATCTGGAACAACATGTGCAAATACAATCAGAGGAACCCCACCCACCATGTAGGCTCATTTATTAAAGTCTTTCTTTTGGGGAAAGAGGTATCCCTAAACGGTACAAAACTTGAAATACAATGCAGTTCCTGGCTTTCATCCATCCATTTTCTTTTGACCTTGCCCTAATAGCTGGAGCAGATTACAGATAACTTGGAGCAGAGAAGGAACCCTAGTATGGTCACACCGACTTTCACACCTACTGTGTTTGGACGATATAAGCATGCAGGGGTGTAAAATATATAGCCCGCAGACCAGAACTGCCATGTAAAGTCTTACAATCGGCCATTGGAGGATATTTTTGCAAAGTGGAAAACTGAAAAAAAAAAAAAAACCCACATTCAAAGTAATTTTTCAGTAAAAGAAACTTGATGATTTTTTTCACACAGACTAATTTTTGTGAGAAAAGTCATTCTTTTGCTTTCCCCGCACATGTTCACTCACTAGCATTATATGTCTAGGAGGTTTTTACCCCACTGTAGAAATGAAAAATGTCAGGCAACATTGTTTAATTCAAAAGAGTTTGGTTGGTGTAACCCAATTGAGTCTTGTTCATGCACTATACCACATACTGTAAGTGTATTTTTAATGTATATCTACAATTCTGCTCCCAATATAGAACGTTTTACTACATGAATCTTTGAGATTGCAGCTTTCCAGAGGGATGTAGAAAAGCATTTATTTATTTACATATTCTCTTACCCTTAAAAGTTTTTTTGAAAGGTGCATTCACTGTGATCTGTTAAATGCAAATTGGAAAAGTGATACTAATACTGTTGAAATTGTAATCAATTACAGAATTTCAGATTAAAAAATATATGCTTTCCGACAAAATAATAGTCCATAGTGTAAATATTTCCAGAACATATTTAAACCAGAACAGGACAGAAATTAGGAATCATTTATATTTTGATTAATAGCCAGTGATGTACTGGTTCAGACCACTTAAGATCAATTTGGGATACCTTCGACCTCTGAACTCTCATGATTTGACACCAAGGGTGTAGGTTTAGTTTCAGTGTTGGTAGGGACAATATAACAGCATAGCCTGCATCTCCAGATTTTGCTGGGGACAGGACATTTTATAATAATAAACAGATTGGGTGAAAGGCAGTCAGGTCTACATTTCTCTCCAAAAAGTAATGACCTATAGCAACTTCCGCACTGCAAATTTAGAGTAAAATGTCTTAATCTGATCATTTTTCTTCAATCTAGTCGAACAATTTTCTTCTTGTTTTGAGTTTTTAAAGGCTAGTTAACAGATTAATGCGTTAGATTCTTCCACTTACTATTAGTAAATATTACCATTTGTTCTTATTAAGCCTATTCATCTAAAAGTTGGTCATTCTTCACCTAAATCAAGAAAAAAATACTTTCAAATAATGTTTTGAACAATGTCTATTCTTGAATTAAGAACATTTGTTTTTTTTCTTTGTTTTCTTTAACCTGTCCTGTTCAGCTGCTTGTCACAGAGAATGGAGGTCTGAGAGTCAGAATGGTCAAAACAGTTTTAATATATAACATAGGAGAATGACATACTCCCATTGTGATAATTCAATGAACCTCGTTTATTATGAGAAAGCAGCGAACTGGAAGGGATTATGGGGGAACAGAAGAAAAGAAGGTGAGAGAGACAGAAGGAGCACAAACAAAAAAAAAAAAAAACCAAATACATTGAAGTCCAACACTAACTATGAATATCTTGGTGCTATCATTAGCTAGTTGTATTATTGAATTAAGAACATTTCTGACTAACGTGTTTTTTAAAGATTAAATATACAAACTTTTTGCTTGGAATAAGTCTTAAGCTTATTTCCAGCTAGCTACTTTTCTTATTTCAAGAAATCTGAGTGAAATTTACTTGAATCACTGGCAGATAATCAAACAAGGGCATTTAAGTTTTTTTTTTTTTTTTTTCAGTTTGAAGGAGGTGGGTTTTTGCAGTGCATATGTATTGGTTTAGGAGATAAACCCATTTGATTTGAACCTTTGTTTTAAAAAACTACTAAAGAAACATTTTAAAAACTTCCTGAATAAACGTCAGGATTTGACTAGGAAATTTAAATTACATTGTTTGAAGTTTTGAACAAAAAATCATATTAACATACAAGAAATATAAACTTGTTAATCATAATAAGTATCCAGGACTGAAAAAAAAATTGTCTTAATACCACTCAAAATTGTCTAAATAAATTAAATACAACAAAAAAAAATCTTCTTAGTCAGAGAATAACAAAAATAAATAAAAATGGAGCCTTCTTTCTTTGTTTCAAACTCAACAAAAAATGAAAGCTCCTTTGGGCTGCTATAAGACCACATACAGTGGGGCAAATAAGTATTTAGTCAACCACTAATTGTGCAAGTTCTCCCACTTGAAAATATTAGAGAGGCCTGTAATTGTCAACATGGGTAAACCTCAACCACGAGAGACAGAATGTGGGAAAAAAACAAAAAAATCACATTGTTTGATTTTTAAAGAATTTATTTGCAAATCATGGTGGAAAATAAGTATTTGGTCTATACCAAAAGTTCATCTCAATACTTTGTTATGTACCCTTTGTTGGCAATAACGGAGGCCAAACGTTTTCTGTAACTCTTCACAAGCTTTTCACACACTGTTGCTGGTATTTTGGCCCATTCCTCCATGCAGATCTCCTGTAGAGCAGTGATGTTTTAGGGCTGTCGTTGGGCAACACAGACTTTCAACTCCCTCCTAACCCCGTAGCGTCAAAACGATAACAAGAACGGGGAGCAAAAATCCCAGAACCACACGGGGGGACCTAGTGGATGACCTACAGAGAGCTTGAACCACAGTAACAAAGGCTACTATCAGTAACACAATGCGCCGCCAGGGACTCAAATCCTGCACTGCAAGACGTGTCCCCCTGCTGAAGAAAGTGCACGTCCAGGCCCGTTTGCGGTTTGCTAGAGAGCATTTGGATGATCCAGAAGAGGACTGGGAGAATGTGTTATGGTCAGATGAAACCAAAATAGAACTTTTTGGAAGAAACACAGGTTCTCTTGTTTGGCGGAAAAAGAATACTGAATTGCACCATACCCACTCTGAAGCATGGGGGTGGAAACATCATGCTTTGGGGCTGTTTTTCTGCAAAGGGACCAGGACGACTGATCTGTGTAAAGGAAAGAATGAATGGGGCCATGTATCGAGAGATTTTGAGTGAAAATCTCCTTCCATCAGCAAGGGCATTGAAGATGAGACGTGGCTGGGTCTTTCAGCATGACAATGTTCCCAAAGACACAGCCAGGGCAACAAAGGAGTGGCTTCGTAAGAAGCATTTCAAGGTCCTGGAGTGGCCTAGCCAGTCTCCAGGTCCCAGCCACATAGAAAATCTACTGAGGGAGTTGAAAGTCCGTGTTGCCCAACGACAGCCCCAAAGCATCACTGCTCTACAGGAGATCTGCATGGAGGAATGGGCCAAAATACCAGCAACAGTGTGTGAAAAGCTTGTGAAGAGTTACAGAAAACGTTTGGCCTCCGTTATTGCCAACAAAGGGTACTTAACAAAGTATTGAGATGAACTTTTGGTATTGACGAAATACTTATTTTCCACCATGATTTGCAAATAAATTCTTTAAAAATCAAACAATGTGATTTTCTGTTTTTTTTTTCCACATTCTGTTTCTCATGGTTGAGGTTTACCCATGTTGACAATTACAGGCCTCTCTAATATTTTCAAGTGGGAGAACTTTCACAATTAGTGGTTGACTAAATACTTATTTGCCCCACTGTAGGCAAAATAAAAATGAAAACTGGAGTGAAGGGGTTAAACCTTGGTACACTAAATTTGTTACAGCTGAGCAGAGTATAGCTGAGCCCTATATTTCTCACAGTTTAATTACCGTTAATATAATGAAAAACATACAGAAGGACACTTTTCCCAAGCAGCTTCCTACTCCGTTAGCAAGTTCACACAGTTTAATGTAATGGTAATGCTAAACTGTGATGCAGGTCGGACTTTCAGTAACAAAATTAGTGGTGTGTTTCACAACAGTTATGTTTTACGTCACTTACAGCGGGCTGCTGGCCGAAAAAAAACTTCTAATATCCATCCCATGTAACATAATTCTGTACTGTGAAAGTTGCGTGTGTGTGGAGGGGTGGGGGTCATCAGCCAATCAAACGTGCGTTTGAGGGAAAAAAAAAACATGGAATGGCACATTCAGCAAGTGAAACAGGGGTAGATGTAAGTCTGAAAATAATGAAAATAATTCACTTTAAAATGGTGGTAGGGGCTATTCTATCGTTACAACATATGGGAAGACAATCTAAATGACCTACATAACTGAACACATTAACAAATGCAAATATGGTTACTTAAAAGTTGGTGGGGACAATGTAAGCCTCCTGAAAAGTTGGCAGTGTTTTGTTCCTATTGTCCCTATGCAAACCTACGTCCTTGTTTGACACCATAGCTACAATGCGGAATCAACAATGAATTTTTAGTTGAATGTTTTTGGAATATGTGAGGAAGTCAAACCCATATTACCTGGAATCATTTTGGAAAGGGTGTTCCTTTAATGTCCTTTTCCTCGGTACCCAGCCTGTGATCCAGTATAAGAAAGCTGCGTGGTAAAATATACAACCTGATCTATTTGTTTTAATACGGTGAAAGGCAGTGTAATTGATGAAAGTAAAGGGGAAGTAAAGGTAATGATGTGGTCAATCTCTCAATAAATGGTGCATAACGTAGTGCTTACAGTGGGGAGAACAAGTATTTGATAAACCCATTGGCAGTGTATCAAATACTTGTTCTCCCCACTGTACATGGTGTACATACTGTATATACTCAAATGTAAGGCAATGCCCTTACCAGATGTGAGAAGAGGGGGCTCACTTCCTGTCGTGCTTTTGCTCCTTCTCGAAAAGATGTCATGCACAGTTGAGGACAAAGTAAAATAAATCCAACTCCAGAAACATTTAAAGTCCTTTATGAAAAATGATGTCAATACAGACATTGTTATAAAACGTATATAATTTACTATACAACAGTAAGCAAACATTTTACCAAAAAACATTTGATATTATGAATGACAGAATAAAAATCATTGCATTTTTGTCACCCAAGGTCCTCGCAGTGACCAAAAAAAAAAAAAAATTAACAAAACAAAAAACATTTGACCAAATGTATGATGACAAAAATGTAAAATAATTCAAACCATGTGTTAGGTTTGTCAGTGTATCCAAGTAAGATATTGTGCTTGTGTGGCATAGCTTTGCAGTCAGGCTGACATATTTTCCGTGATGACTTCACTGTCATTTTAAAACACTGTTTTTTAAACAGTCATTCTGCATTTCCCTCCCACACAATGCACTGAAGCCTTCTGTGGTCATTTGCGTGTGCCATATCACTTTCCTGTTCCTTTGTATTACCAACAAACACAGAACCACAGTAACTCATACTCGTCTATACATCACACAAAGGGCTTTCGTTCCAGCGAAATTCATGTGTTTACAGATGTACAACGTTGTGTTTAGCTTTGTTTATTTAATAAGAAACCACACCAATGGGTTGAAGAAAATCACTCAAAGAGTGGCTGTATGTGCTATTAACATAAGTCAGTCATTGGTTTTATCTAAGTGTCCTTCCAGACTTGGATTCAACCCACAGAACCACAGGAGTGCAAGCCAATGTCTCCACTCTCAATGATATACATATCAGTGCAAATAAGTTGAAAAGAGTTGCTTCGTTCACATTTGAATGGCCTTGTTGTCTCACCATTTGAGTCCGTATCATGGTTGTCTAAAACCAAACCACTTATGAATAGTTTGTAACAGAAATATTTCATATTCTGTAGTTTTGTGTGTCAGAAGATATGCTACATGTGTTTTGTTATTTGTACCAAGCTGACCAATCTTTAGGATTTTTTGGGATAGAAGGTTTTGATGGGAGATGGGTTGGTGACGACGTTCCCAGAGGAAAGTGTTGTCTCCATCGCTGGTTCCAACTTTTGGGAGGGCAACTCCGTCTTACTGAAGCTGCATTCCAGGAAGGGCATGCCAATCTTCCTTACCTGGCCGTCCCTGGTCATTAGACACGGTCGACAGACGAGCCTCAGAATAGCTTTCCTCATGTCCCTGCTAGTTAGGGTGTAGATAATGGGGTTAAGGAATGAGTTGACAATAGCCACTCCCAGGAAGTAGTCAGCCTTGTAGAGTAGGTGGCAGCTACGTGTTGGGCAGAAGAAATCCAGCAGGAGGAGGAGAAAGAGAGGCAGCCAACAGGCGATGAAGACGCCTAGCACGATGGTGACCGTCTTGAGGAGCGCAATGTACTTTTGAGACTTCCTCGCCAAGCCTTTTCTCATGCTGCTGGACAAGCCGAACCGCTGCCGCTGCGTATTGGTGCGGACGATACGGAAAACTCGGACGTACAGGACTACGATGGCGAGGAGAACAGCACTGAAGACTGTTACGCAGAACAGGATGTAACTCTTAGCATAAAGAGGAAGCACGGTAGAGCACTGGTCCAGTCTGTGAATGCAGTTCCAACCTAGAATTGGAAGGATGCCCAAAAAGGTCGCAAGGGCCCAACTCGCACAAATCAACGCCAGCATCCGCCCCCGCTTTGCTCCATGGTACGGTCTCATAGTCACCATGGTTACATGCCGTTCAATCGCAATGGCCAGCAGACTGATGACAGAAGCGGCCAAAGTGATGAACACTCCTCCCTCCCTGAGGAACCATAGCAACGGCGTCAGCTGCATAGTCTTCGGCCCTGACAAAATGATGTTGGCCATGTAAGCGATCCCAGCCAGAAGATCTGACAGAGTCAGGTTTCCCAGGAGGTAATACATTGGCAAGTGGAATTTCTTGTTTCTCCAGATAGCTAGGAGAACCACAGTGTTCTCCAGTATAATGAGCAGACACACTACCAAGAAGGCAATGGACTCAGGTCGGAGGCCGTTACGGTAGCGGTCAGCCTTCAGCTTTCCCGTGTAGTTGTAATGTTCCATGATGACAGATTTGTTCTGGTAATGCCAAAAGAACTCAAGATATCCATAGGAGAAGGTAGTGGATGATGGGTGCATTGCGGATATAGTTGGGGTAGTCCCAACATGGGCAGGACTTGAAGCCTTCATTGTTTATGGTTCTGTTGCTCTCATGTTTTCAGTTTCACCACAGGAGGAGGCTGTTGAGCTGTTTTTCTGCAGGTCACTGCAAGGGGAAAAACGAAAAAACAGGATTAGAGGAGCAATATTCAAATGCATAAATCTGAAACAAAAAAACAAACAAACATAAAAACTATATGAAAAATATTCTGTTGTTTGTTGCCTCCGGACTATCAGTAGTACAAATGTGTTCTCTGTAGAGGACATTGCAAAACCTGACTGTCAATCAACGCTCTAAAGCAGATGTGTCCAAAGTCCGGCCCGGGGGCCAAATGTGGCCCGTGGTCAAATTTCATCAGGCCCGCAGCCTCTGTCATAAAGCCCATAACGTCTGGCCCGCACATAGACTTAATAAATTGAGCAGCAAATGATGCAAAATTGATCCTCATTTACCTACTAGAGGGCAGCAGCCCTCTGAGTGTCATCACTGTGAGTGACGCTTTATCCCCAATTTTCTAAAATGGCAACAATGAACAAAAAAAGGAAAGTTGACTGTTAGGGCCGGTGCTTCAAGGATAGGTGGAAATTGGACTATTTCTTCACTGAAACTGTCGTGGATGACATGAAACTCCAATGGAATAAAATTTCTGGGATTATTATGGATGGAGTAAGTCTCTGAATTGATTTTGTTTGTTAGGATCCGTATATTCATCAGTATATGGTGGACAACATAGACTAGACTGAAAAAGCAGTTTCTGCTCTTGCACTCCTCTTTAAAAGAAACTGCTAAATTTTAAGCCCAAACAACTGTAGTGTTTGATAGAACAATATGTCTAAAAAAAAAAAAAAAAGACTTAAAAAAATTATTCACTCATATATTTTACACTTTCAAACAAGTTATGTCACAATGAAAAAAATGGCGTCTGTAAAAAAGTCACAGATACCTACCTCATAACTATCGCTTAATTGTATTTTTTTTTTTTTTTTTGTTACTGTCGCATTTTCTCCGATATGTTAGTTGATAAATAATCAATTCAAACAGAGAGAGGAAAAAAAAAAGTTTAGAAGGGTAAATATATGAAAAAGAAAATCTTGACCACTCCTTGAAGTCTGCGAGTTCTGCATCGCCACCCTTGTTATATTACCATGTTTCACCCATAAAATCCCCCCAAAATCCAGCCATTCACAGCTGTGTCTTGACACTCAGTGATACATGCTACATGGAGTCATGGATAGAAACAAGTACGCAATAATATCTCGTTAAAGTCATGGCGTCTGTAATTCTGCTCTCGCGTGCTCTCACATTCAGATAGGGTTTTGCTGTTTAAAAAACATAAAAAAAAAAAAATGCCCTCCTGTTCAAAATTTTTCTTCCCCCAGAAAATTGAGATTTTAAGCTTTCCAATGATATATCACACATGCATATAGGACAATTTTGAAAATTGGCCAAATTGGGGGTCTCAGAGCGGAACTTCAAGTCACCTGAGTGTTTTCCGCCATATTCAAGTGAATATTCAACTGCATGTAATATGCATGTTTCAAATGAACCAAAACACATGTTTAAGACTGTTGAAATTATAATAAGGCAAATGTGAAACAGAATGGCTTGCAAATTTTTTTTTAAATATATTGTTGTTGTACGTAAAGAACCTCAGCCAAGGTCGACCCCCCACATTTTTACCACACCAAATCAGGCCCACGTTGCAAAACGTTTGGACACCCCTGCTCTAAAGCTTTCTAATGATACCAAATTTGAAGAAATTAGGTTTTGCTGCCATTGACTGCATTATCAAAGGAAATGTTTGTCCTCAGTGCAAGCGTGCACTCATAAGGATATACAGTATGTCTTGCAATAAAAGAACGATGCTGTCAAAATGAATACACATTTGAACCAGTGATTCACTATAGTAAAACACTGTGCCCCGACACAATTATGTGTCATGGGAGAGCTGTGCGCCTGGAAATGATCCAGTTTCAGTGATTTGGGCCTGGAGATTTTTAATTACAACAAATAATCTTTTCTCAACTCTTTATGCCGATTACGTATAGTGAAAATTGTTGACAACTACATACGTTCCCACTAGATGTCAGAAGTTTTATTAGTTTCACTGTACATTCACCTTTCAGACAGTGTCTTTTGGTGTTGTACCATGAGATGTGTTCCAAATTAAAATGCTCACTAAAGGTTGGAAATCACTGCCATAAACAGTTATCATTAAAAGATTTTTTTTTAAAAGTCACCCTTTAGTCATGTTGATGCCAAACTAATATTTAGTCTCATGTCTCTGTGGTGCTTAAAGAACTTGTCAATCACTCCGGTCTGCATCGTTTCAGACATGTGCACTCAATTTGGAGGAATGCAGCTGCATTCGCCTCCATCATCCACATTCAACTTTTATTGTAAGATAAAGTGTGTTTGAAGTTACACACATAGTAAATGTGCTTTAACAATCAGTGCTGAAGAACAGACGCAAACTATTATCATGAATTTGACGTGCAATTGTTCTTCACTTGTTATAAGTAGTAAAATTATAGTCAATAAGAAGTGCTGTAATTAGAGCTGCATTCCACATGGTAGTTAGTTTTTGGTTCCCATATCATGTGTTAATATTTACTGACTGGAAGTATTTCACACATTTGATCAGAATTTTATTTGTTGCTTCAGACTCATTGTTAAGTTCCTTAGCAGATTAATATGCAGTAAATATTGACATATCAACCACAAAAGTCAAATTACAAAATTTCCCATAAAAGGAGGCATTTGTCATCTGTCGATTTGTGACAAAATTCAATTTTTGCCCCCTCCAAAAATCAGTATTTTAATTCATTTTATCGTGTATTTAAGGGAAACTAAAGAAATTCAAAGCAGCAAAATGATATTTATGTAGTGTAGTCTACAGGTATACGTTAAGTTAGCAAGTATTTACCAAACTGTCAAAGGGAGATTACTGTCTTGCACACAACAGAAAAGAAAGTAGTTAGGAAAAAAGGTAAATTCAAGATATTATATATGAAAAAAACCCACAAACGATCTTTACCTTGAAAATTGTGCAGAGTATAGAATCCAAGAGTAAGCATCCAATGACTGAGCCAAAGTTTGTTCTTTGAAACATGCAATAGTTGAAGGGGTTGGCCTCGCTCAAATGTCTCTCTCTCTCTCTCTCTCTCTCTCTCTCTCTCTCTCTCTCTCTCTCTCTCTCTCTCTCTCGCTCTCTCTCTGTCTAAGCTCTCTCTCACTGTTGATAGAACTACTGAAGAACTATCAATAGATAAACTATTACATCTAGGGAAGAACTTTTTGTGTCTGTGCGTGTGTGCATGTGCGGCCAAAAATTCAGAGCCTGAATAGGATTTAAGTCCTCCCCTCCTCCCAAAAAAGACACAACAATCAACATGCTGATGCTGAAGAAAACTGGACGGCACCACATTCCCAAACTCCAACACCATAGAACCCCTCCCCCCCGGTGGCCGGAAATGTCATTGCATATGATTGACTTTCCTATACATTAATTTAAAATTAAGAGTTTGCTGGTAAAATGCTGTTTATAAAAGTTCTAAAGTAATAAAACAAAACAAAAATGAAGGAAATAAACATTTTTAAAAAATTTTTATAATGGCTCAAAAATTATTTCTTGAAAAGATCATGTGACTAGCACCTTAGAGACGGTCATTTGCTTTGCTTACCCAAAACCACCTGAGGCCATGCAAGATGATGGATATAACGTAATTTTTTCAAACCTAAACTTATAAATGGGACAACAAATTCCCGGCGGCGTCTACTTCTCCACTAGTTAAGACAGAAAAACGCTCGCACTCACACACGTATGCACGCACGCACACAGACACAGCTGGGATACTTGTATGCACGAGCATGGGCTAAGCTACTATCCGATCATATATCTTGTAAGCTAATTTTATTGCTGACACTCCATCTCGGGGTCATCAACATGTTGTGTCCCCCCCGGCCACAAAAGTAAAACTCTGCCTTTGTCCAGCACATGTACTGTACATGGTGATACTGTGGATTTAACATAAAGTTTGTGGCGTAAACTATTGATTGTCAATATTTGATCTGATGTCCCAGTCACAACAGTTCAATATGTGTGTCAAACCTCTCAATGTTACAACACAGTACGGCAATCAGGTTCCAATGTGTAAAAAAAAAAAAAAAACAAGCAGAAACAACAAACACAGAACAATGGGAAGTATCCTGGGAGCAATTGTGCAGATGTGTTTTCTCTTTTAGACTTTTTTTTTAAATTTTTTTAAAGAATTTAATCATTTCCCTTACTTTACCCCTATTAGAGTTGCAACTCTAATAACTCTCACTGGTTCATTCGGGCGAAATTGGAGGGTAGACCCTGGACTGGTCACCAATAACCAGTGGAGTGAAGCATTAACAGTCACTCGTCTCTAAGCACTAGGAGAAGATATACAAACCACACAAGAAGGCCGGAGGAAAGGTTTAGGTACCGAACTTCAGACATTTTCAGCAGTTCCAACCGCTAGTCTAATGTGGCAAGAGGAGTATATTCCTATCTTGGTAGTAAACCTTTGTCACTAATTCCGAAGTGAACACAGAAACAGTGAAATTTTCCACTGTTAGATGTGCGAATTTCTGCCATGTTGTCTTCAAAGCAACCTGACTGCCAACTCCATGACAGTATTTCATCATGTCTTAACATGCTTGCTGCACTTGATTGTGGATTGTCCCCTGTAGGGCATGTGGAATGTTTACAAACCCACACCCGGATAAAGTTTTTATTACTGTGTTTCAATAAGATTCTTTGTTATGGGGCATTAAAAGTAATCTACTGTGTAAAATTCGGGAAAAAAATCTAAACATGTTGAAATCAAGCATTTTGTTCCCATGCATTTAAAAGGTCGTCACCCGCTCAACGTTTTGACAGTTGGAAATCCTGCCCTTTATCCGGTTACTCCTCCTAAATGCTACATCGAGTCTGACTAATCAAACAGAAGATATTTGCCAATAAAGGGTTTATATACAAACGTGACAGTAAACAACTTCACGAGACTTTTCAGTATTTGTTCCTTTATCATCTTTCACAACACTGCATCTATATTTACTCAGTCACGTGTGCTTTTCATCTATGTTTAAGTAATGTCTGCCAGTTATTCAAGCCTTTGACATATTTAAATCTTTTATCCATAGACACGCAGTGTAACACTGAATACTAGTACAATAAAGTTAATGTCCAAAAGAATTGGATGTCTCACCGTCAAAGGCAGCAAATGAGTTATGTTTTTTACTTGTTTTTTATTTGTTCTTTATTTAAATATGCATTTTAAAAATAATTAAAAAAAAAAAATAGATTGACAAAGGTGATTACTGTTTTTCCTATTTTTGAAGTTTTTTCAAAGTTATTTTAAAATTTTTAAATTCTAACCATTTAAAACGAGAATTAATTAAAATTAATAGAACATTGAAATTAATATTGTTGAAAAAAACAATAACCAGAGCGTTATTGCCAGAGTTTATTTATTTTTTATCCATTTTAAAGTCACAAATACTATAATTAAAAAAAAAAGTGACGTTGAAATGCCCACAAATCAGGAACATGAACAGGAAATGACACAAAGTCAACATAAAGTGACCTATAAATGCCCCAAAATTAACAGGAAATGACTTGTGAATATCCTAAAATTAACAGGAACTGACCTTGGTGTTCCCCAAAATCTTATACCTCCCAATATCAATAGGAAGTTACCTTTGAAATGCCCTAGACCAAGTGAGCAAAGCAACCGACCAATCAACACGAAAGCATTCCGAAACAATTTCTCAAGAAATAGTATTAATTATTCATTAATATTAAACAGAGGTGAGTAGAGTAGCCAAAAATTTTACTCAAGTAAGAGTAGCACTACTTCAAAATATATTTCTCAAGTACCGTAAAAGTAAAAGTAGTCATCCAAAAAATGTACTCAAGTACAAGTAAAATAATATTTGGTGGAAAGAATACTCAAGTAATGAGTAACAGTGTGGGTAAGTGCTTACATTTTTTTTTAAACAATGGTATTTTTTTTCTCAGCACAAAGTTATCTATATGAACTGTTGTTCTAATGATACTGTACAATTACCCATTACATAACCACATTAAGCGAAAGGGGAAAAAAATAAATAAATGTTGAATTCCGCTGAGGGAAAAAAAGTGACAGGAATGAAGTATTTTTTGTCCAAAGAGCATGAGTGCCCTCTAGTGGAGAAAATATTTCATTGTTTGAATAGTGATTACTGTAGTTCCTTCATAGTTACTATTATGAAATTAAAAGGATCATATCTCCCGTTTTCCGTGGTCAACCGGCGCCCAAAAAAACTGGGAGACAGGTTTAAATCAGCGCTTTCGAGTTGTGTTGAAGGCAGCTCTCTATGTCAAATAATTCATTTTTTATGGTGTTTTAAAGACACTGCGTGATTGAAAAGTAAGAGTAGCGTTTTTTCATCACAAATCTACACAAGTAAAAGTAAGAAGTATGGCTTTTCTCAAAAAGTTAGTCAAGTAAATGTAACGAAGTACATGTAACGCATTACTGCCCACCTCTGATATTAAAGTTTTGGAAATGACCAGAAATAGTAACTTACCCTATAAGGCAGGGGTCGGGAACCTATGGCTCGCAAGCCAGATTTGGCTCTTTTAACGGCTGCATCTGGCTCGCAGACAAATCTTTAATTAATAATAATTTTAAAAAGCTACGTTATACTCCTTTGCGCATTGCGCGAAATGGCAACGGTCACCAGCGACTAGAAAGCCGGTTCACAGTAATTTTAGTGGAAAAGTGGGAAAAAAACATACATGTTGTTGTGTCTATCTATCTGCCTATCAATCTATCAATCTCACAGGTAATGCAGATGAGGCAGAGACACTGTTCAAGTGGGGTTGCCGGATTTTGCTGTCGAAAATAGCGGCCTATGTGTGCATGTGCGTGAAGTAAACCCTCGTTTTTAGTTTCGTTTTTCGCGTTGTCAGCCAATTTTAGAAACCCTTTTAAGAAGATGGCAAAAACGAAAAAATGACGAGGAGTATCGTACTTTTCAGCAGGAATGGACAGAGGAATTTGCCTTTGTGGAGAGAGCAGCTACTGCGGTGTGTTTAATATGCAATGATAAAATTGCATCTATGAAAAGGTCAAATATAAAGCGGCACTTCGACACCCCCCATACTACATTTACATCGAAATATCTTGTGGGGGACAGCAGGAAGAAAGCATGTCAAGAGTTACTATCAAGAGTGCAAGCTAGTCAGCAACAACTCCGTGTTTGGACCCAACAAGGTGAATGGAATTCGGCTAGCTTTGCTGGCACTTTAGAAATTTTGAGAAGATTTCACGGATGGGGAGTATGCCAAAGCATTCATGCTTGATGTTGCCAATGAACTTTTTGACGACACGGATGGGGAGTATGCCAAAGCATTCATGCTTGATGTTGCCAATGAACTTTTTGACAACTTTTCGGATAAAGACAAGATAATTAACTGAATATAAGACATGCTTCTGTTGGCAAGAACTGTTCACGATAGTACCATCATGAGGTCAAATCAAACTGAGAAAACGCAAGTGAAGGACATACTGTAAATGCGGCACCGTTTTTTTCTCTCGCTTTGGATGAATAAACAGATGTAAGCAATTTATCCCAGTTCAGCGTTATTGCAAGGTTTTGACTATGAAAGGGACAACAAGAGGGGAGGATTTATTCAAGTCCTTCAGTGAGTTTGCAAAAGAAAGATATCTACCGATGACTAAACTTGTTTCGGTGTGCACTGATGGTGCTCCGTACATGGTGGGTAATACCAGAGGATTTGTGGCGCTTCTTCGTGAACATTAAAAGAGACGCATCCTAAGTTTTTCAATGCCAGCATGAAGCTTAACCTCACCAAGTACCAACCAGGCTATAAAGCCACCATCAAGAAATCACATTAATAGTAAGAAATACTCATCTTTGATTAGCAACAGCATAACTACCATATTGGTCAGAATATAAGACGGCCCTGATTATAAGATAACCCCCTCTTTTTCAAGACTCAAGTTTGAAAGAATATCTTTTGAACACCAAATTAATTTTTATACAGAAAATAATTTCAGTACATCCGAAACAAATGATTATAACAATATATTTGAGAGAAAAAGCATGTTATTTTGCCTCATTCAAATCTTATTATCTGAACATTTAAATATGTAAACTAAAGTGCAATCGCATTCGTAAATGAATGGCTTCTGGTTTTTGAAACGAAAACAAACCAATCTATTGTGATAAAACAACAAAATTGCAATAACTGCATTAACCATCAAAGTGAAGTCTAACTGTAACTGTAGTCTTGAAACAAATCTGAATAAGGAAAAACATTGCAATAAACATTACAAACTGGTTAAACTTGAGAGTAGCTGAGGTCTGTCATGAAAGAACATCGCGTCAATGATATCTGGCGCCATCTAGTGCCGTGAATGGGTATAACGTCTAGACCGCGAATATAAGACGACCCCCTCTTTTTCAGTCTAATTTCAATGCAAAAAACACCGTCTTATATTCTGGCCAATACGGTATATTATTAAAAAGAATTCAGAGACTTATTGTTTTTTAAAAGTGTTGAAATTACATAAAATGCACACATTACAGGTATATTTAGTTTTAAACATATTGTATGGCTCTTACAGAATTACATTTAAAAGTGTGTAGTGTTCATGCCTCTCTCAGCTCAAAAGGTTCCCGACCCCTGCTCTAAGGGGTTAAATCAATTGGCTAAGCTGACAGTCACCATCCAGAAAACTAATGAAAAAGTCTTCTGAAACTTTCTTTTTATTGTATATTATAATGGAAGAACCTCTATGACTTTCATTGAAGTAAAACTAATGGAAAAGCCACAAAAGTTCTGCACCAGACCTGGAATTGGGACAGCTGGCTGCTACATCAACTGGCTCATTGTTAAGATAACTCCAATATATGAATAACTGACTGTCTTATTTGATGAATCCGCAAAAGAAATGGCAGTAGAAAAAGCTCTGAGTTTCGGGAGCTTGAATCTTGGATGCGGCAGTTCTTGTTTGTATGGCTGTTCTGGTCTTTGGGTTTTCTTCTACTCACATTCCCAAAACATCCGTTTTCAGTTCATGAAGACTAAAAAATGTCCTTAAGTGTGAGTCTAAGTGTTTGAATGTATTTGGCCTGTAATTGGCAAGCAATATGTCCAGTAACTACCATAACTGTCAATGTACTCAGTTGAGATAGGTTCCATTTACTAGTATAGGTGACTCTAATGAGGACAAGGGGTTTGACCAGAAACTTGTTGTGGCTGGTCAATCTTTTGGAACGCCTTTTAGGAGACTTTTGAGTTACTTTTTCCCCACGATGTTGGTTACGTTCCAAACTTTACGACCTGCCTTGGTATGCTTGTGCTTCAAAGGCCAGTGAAGTGCTTGAGGTTTTTGTGCAGAACTTCCTCCGGCTCAAGAGTATGTTTTTCTAATGTTAAATGTCTCCTGACACTCCTTGCTGTCTGCACGGCAGCATGTAGGGGGAGGAGAACGCCTGTCAAGAGGTCATTAGAGAGTAATATCCTGTCGGCGGGAACGTAGAGGATTCACTTCAAAGTCTCAGATACAGAGAAAAGGTCGTCTGACGCACTAGCACGAGCTGTCCGACAGACAGAACACATCTAATCCTAGACAGGAAGGACACTTCTTCATCGAATGTTCTTGACTTTTCACGTTCGAAAGAGAAGTTTTCTCGAAGCTAAATTGTAGCAGAAGCCTATTCCCAAGTCATGGTGTGGATGATTGAAGTATTCAAGGAATTTCGTTGTCCTCATTTGATTTGCAAGTAAACTGGAACCTATCCAACCTATTTTGTCTGAGAGTTGGGGGGACATCCTACAATGGTTGCCAGTAATTCAGGTCACATATGGACGAACAAACATTGTAAGTCACATTCAGGAATGAACAATTTAGAATCTTCCAATACCTAGAATGCATTTTTTTTTTAAATTTTAAGTGGAAGACCTTTGAAAGGTCATGCACACATGGGGAGAACATGCAAATTTCACAGGAAGCCCGGTAATATGATCAAACCTAAGAATAGTGAAATGTACATGTACATGTAGATGAACTTCTGTTTCACAGTAGACAAAATGGACAAAATTATTCATACATGTGGTAAGTTGGTAAATTGATCTCCACTCAAGTGTCTTTATGTTCTGTAATTTTAGCACTTAGATTTCAGTAGTTCGGATATTTTGTGGAGAAAATTCATAAACAATTATACATACAGAAGGTTGGAATCTACAACAATAGACATAAAATAAAAAAAACGCCTACTTACTGTATGATCTCTACTGAGCGTCTTTGTTGTTACCTCTGTCAGCGTGAATACATTATTACTAGTGCTGTCAAACGATTAAAAAATTTAATCTAGTTAATCATATGTCAGTTGTGTGATTAATCATGATTAATCACATTTCTCTCAGGATGAATAAAGTTGATCTTTAGGGAAAAAAATCTAGGAAAATACTATAATTGACTTAAAAATTGTTTTAAGATGAAATGTATGATGTGTGAATGAATTTAAAATAAACCAAATAGAGTTTTAAAATTTAATAACAACTCAGCTCGTATAAAATAAAAAATAAAATAAAATAGTCTGTATTATACAGCAAAGAGTTTTAACAGATTAAAGTGCCTCAGACTAACAATGTGGCTCAAGTACCGTTTGGCATATTGCCCAAAATTAACTGCCAACTTAAAGAGCAGACAAGCACAATACAGTAACAATAGCTAGTGTTTCAAAAAATGTTCACACAAATAAATGTAGCATTTGCAGTTTTACACTAAATGGCCTGAAAGCTGTGTGAGATTACAAAAAAAAAAAAAAAAAATGTCAATTTTCACACACTTAACTGAAAAACATTACACTAAAATGTGTGTAAAGGTGTTTAGAAACACTGCTTAAGTTAGCCAATCATACCCTTTTTTTTGTCCATTGGTCTCCTGTCAGTGCAACAAACGTAACTCTGGCTAGTTGCGCCACCTCCGTTGCCTTTTCATTTTCAAAATGTTCATGAATTTTTGTGGCAATAGTTACCCGTGAATGTGTTCTGTATGTTGGGTCGCCCGATGCTATTTGGATGCGATTTTCCAGGCCCTTGTCTTCAACTAAGTTAATGGGTCTACAGTCTCTGGCTACCTATCTAGCGATAGCAGTAGTCAACCTACCTGTTGTCCTTTTCTTGAGAAGTCTGAGTCCGCACTCTGCCAGTGTAGCTTGATGACTGCGGCTTGTGTTTGCAGTGTTAGCGTCATTGCTAACACTAGCAAAGGTATGCTTTGCCCGAAGGTGGTACTTTAGGCTGGTTGTGCTTCGATGGAAGGACAGTTCATTACAGCAGTATGTGCACACAACTTTAGTTTTATCCAGATTTCCATTAGGCAGCTTTTTAAAACGGAATTTGCCATGAAGGAGTCCTGGGTCATCATCCTCACTCATTGTGGCTGGCTGCATTTTGTCCTGCATTGCCGCGCGGAGAATGTAAACATCACCGTGTGGGAGGCAGTTGTGGCCAAACTTAGTGTGAGCGGTAAATTGTGTTATTTTTTAAAAATGTGTTAATATTACCAGATTAATCATGGTCGTTAACGCATTATTGTTGACAGGCCTAATTATTACATAAGTGTGGATAGATGAATTACATTTTTAATTTAACTTTCATAATATTACTATCCATTTGAATTGGGGCTAAGAGAAATTGGTCAAAATGTTTTAGTCCATGATTAAATAAATAACTAAAAGGTTTCAAACAATTTCGAATGAACATTGACAGACAAGTACATAATTGTAGCGTGTACAAGGACATCACCATCTTCGTGATGATAATACACACTCAGCAGGAAAACAGTAAGATTATTTTCAATTATTTAAACCAAACTGGACGCCACAAACTGTTTGTAAAAAGGTTTCCAAGAGTTTGAGGCTACGTCTACACGAGGACAGATAATTTTCTCCAGGGTATTTTGCCCACTATTTTTATACCTGTCCCCACTACGTTTAAGGTGCGTTCAAGCCCCCCCGCGACCCCAAGGTACGCCTGCATTTGCGCAAACTACGCATGCGTAAAAAGGAGCAGAAACATGTGTTACGTCATCGCACGCGAGGTTTACTTCTGAACCGGAATTTCATTACTTGCCGGCGAGAAATTTCGAAATTACTACACTTTCTAGACAAGGGGTCAGGAACTCTGTTTTAAGATCACTGTTTTTTTCGTGAACGCAATTGAACGCATCACGCGGGAGCGAGAGTGAGGGGAGGGCCGCTCAGCCTTTATGAGCAGTCGCGGAGTTGTGATTGAAATAAATCTTTAGAAAACAACAACGAAAGCCTGACATCATTACTTGGGATATTTCTATCAAAGCTCAGTTGCGCTCTCACCACTTGAAAATAACAAATAGAAACATATAGTGTGGCGCTGCGTATATTTCCTGGAAGCCGCAACCAGGAGTGCTTGTGCAAAACAGTGGCAATCCTGGAAGTGGTGACAGTTTTGACAGGTGGAAATGTCATGAAAATAACTGATTGTGCGCCTATTTGAATGGGGGTACCACGCAGTTTACTTTTCGGGGTTTAATTTTCCTCTACGGATTTTTATATACTCATGATCGGTCGGCAAAAAACACGAGTGACATGACCAAACACTGCTACAACGCGTGCTAACTACACATACGATGAGAAAATTTAACTCACTGCGGACTTATGAGGGAAACTATGGCGAATTTTCATCTCATTCTTTTCTCGTCAGACGAAAACTGCCCTTCATCTCGTTATCTTTGTCTCCCAAGACACGTTTTTTGCTCGTCATAGTCACGTCAGCGTCATGAAAAAATTGTTCGTTGACCAAATATTTTCGTTCTTGTCTCCGAGGACGAAAAAAACACAGTTGCGAGTGTGCGGGGCTGACATGCTGCCATCATCATTAAAAAAAAAAAAAAAAGACTGGGATTTATGGTATTCAGTTTTCCTGTAATATACAGTATATCTATACACTATGTGTATAATAATCACTGGTATATTACTTTTTTTTTTTTTTTTTTAATTAATTTTTTAAAAATCTGCCATTTTCCTTTACTACGTATGTCGGTAATTTACATATTCTCGTGATTTTTGATGTGTAATGTTCTGGATAATTTGTAATCCTCTAATGCAGTGGTTCTCAGTGTGATACGAGTACCACTAGTGGTACGCAGATTGTCTGAAGTAGCACACAAAAGATTGACTGAATTGACTGTTCAACAAACCCCTTTTTAATCCACTACAGTGCATTAATCAAGTAGAGTTTAGTTGTATTCAATTTTGCTTTCGTAACTTCACACTCACAGAAACAGGATTATCCTTAAATACATTATCTATTATGTAATACATTATTATTAAATACATTATTTCTTTTTTCCCTTCTGAAATCTGAGTGCATTAAAGTTCAAACTGTCTCATGAAAATAACTAAAACCTCAGCATTTCTTCTAAACATTTGGCCTACAGTTACTATACTGATGTATTTTAACTTATTGCCTGCCATTGATGGCGATAAACATATAGTCTGTTTTGACTGAAAGGGCTGGCAACGATTATTTGCTGCCAGCTTCTCCTAGTCAAAATGGATTAGACGTCTAGTGTAAGTACAAAATATTTGAGAAGGGTTGTTATTTAAGACGCGGTACCAGTGCCAAGCATGAATTAATGTTACTACTGTAATACAATCTGTTTGCATTGTGGTAAAGTGGGGCAGTGACCTGCAGGATCACACTGGAGCTGCATTGCGAAAAGGATGTTACGGGTTGTAGTGGCGGCCATCATGAAAATATCATTGTAATGTACAGTATATTACAACAACCTGATTGTTCACTGTACCTGATTCAATGTACCCCCCTTCTCTATTCATGAAACCTTGTGTCTATGTCTTTATAAGCTTGACATTTTTACATCAATAATGGAGCTAAGACTAATTTTTGGCCACCCACATTTTCACTCACATCACTGTGACGTTGAACAAGCTAATCCTGGGTGTGGAAGTAATGTAATGCTGACCTTGATGGACGTACCGTGGCTCCAGCGGGAACCGTTTATAGAGCCAAGAGTGTATATTTGGACTTTACACTATAGCCGCAATGTTTAAGTGATTCCACCTAGGCGCTAATGTTATAGCTTGTGTAAGCAAGCTTTTCACTCGGGGGTTAATATTTCCTCAATTTTCACCCAACTAATGGTGAGGAGTGGTTGTCAGGAGAAGGTATAAAGCATGAAGACCACCTACTTAGAAATGGCTGAAGATATAACATCATTAGCCTGTTGTTTTTCAGACATGTTTGAAGAAGCAAAAACATATTATATGGACAAAGTACTGAGCACTGCAAGCATAAACAGAAGAGTATACTTATAGACACACTTGGTAGTACCACTGTCCATCCATTCGTTTTCTATACGGTTTTCCCTTATTAGGGTAGCAGGTGGACTAGACTTTATACAAGATGACTTAACCCTTAAAGGCCTGCAACATGAAGCAATTGTCAGAGAACTCCAAAATTTGATAACGTCTTAATCAGATTACTTTTCTTAAATCTAGTTAAATAATTTTCTCTATCTGTTTTGAGTGTTGAAGAATAGTTATCAGATTAATGCGTCAGATTATTCCACTTACTTTAAAATAATATGACTATTTCTTCTCATACATACATACATCTAAAATTTGGTCATTTTTCACCTAAATCAAGAAAAAATTGCTTTCAAATAATATTTTGAACAATATCTATTCATGAATTAAGCACATTTCTGTCAAACAAGCATTATTTTAAAAGATTAAATATACTAATTTATTGCTTTGAAGCTGGACTCTGTTCAAAACATTCCACGTCCAACCATATACTGTATATAGGCACTTTCAGGAGTTCACACGCAGCACAGAAAGTCTTGGAGTCTCATCTACGTCGTGCTGAATCCATTTTTGGAGATTCCATCGGTTGCACTGGTTTGATTTTGCAGTTTTAACTTTGTCAACACACTGCTTACTTCAACCGCAATTCATGTTGTTCTGTCTAAACCGGAAGTTCGGAGCAGAAATTTTCCAAGATGTTTCGCTCAGGGAACTTGTCTATATCTATGCAGATAAACAATGATGGTCTCGAACACAGGCGCACGGGACGGGTAGTATTACTGATGTCATGAGAGGTGGTGGGGCGGGTGGTCAGTCTTGGAGACTCGTATTTAATTAGCCAAAATATCAAAATAGTACCTTTGATAAAATGTCTACCCTCATGTTAGGCATCCACTTCCTTGACCATTAATACACATCTGTAAAATGAATTTCTTTGAACAGTATTTTTAATGCTGGATTGCACATGATGAAGGTGTCGTTTGTCCCTTTAAGGCAGGGGTGTCTGGTCCTTCAGAGCACCGATCCAGCTTTTTTACCATGTCTCCCTCCTCCAACACACCTGAATCAAATAATCAAGATCGTTATCAGGCTCCTGCAGAGCTTGCTGATGATCATTCGATTCAGGTGTGTTAAAGGAGGGAGACGTGGTAAAAAACTTGGATAGGGACTCTCCACCAGACTTGGGTACCCCTCCTTTAAGGCAAGAAGTGGTTGAGTCATAAAGTGTCTTTTGAAAACAATTGAACTTCTTGTATAGACAAATTAGCTGCGAGCCGAAAATGTTTACGAATGTGCTCACAGGGTGGATCTTTTCATTTAAAAAAAAAAAAAAAAAATCATTGTGCTCCTTCAGCTCAAATGTTTCCCCACCCTTGTTACAGTTAAGAATTATAGTTATCAAATTGGTTTGGTCTGCTCTGTTCTCTTCACTCTACATCATGACAAAAACACTTAAAGCCCACGAGTCTCACCCACCCTATCACACTCACTCCCTGGAATCCATCACCGCTCAATTGTCTGTCCAAAGAACATGATAAGACCCTATCAACAGGGTGGCCAGCCCACGCTAATGTTTTGATGATAAGAAAACATTCCGCCCCGTTTGAACTTGTAATGGCTTGGTCTTTTGCTCTATTTTTCCTCCCTGCTGTCAAATACATTTTTGCCACATTTCTATTGGGTGTAGTGTGAACTTTCCACGACTGGATCACTCAGTTGTTGGATAATGAATCAGCTTTAAAATATACATGCTTTAAAACTGGTCCCATGTGGCTTCAGCTCCCACTGAGTGACAGTGTGAATGTGAGTATGAATGGTTGTCTGCTGCGTGATTGACTGTTGACCAGGTGTAGAGTCTTCCTTCCACCTGCTCCAGATTAGCTGCAACCCTGAACATGATAAATGGATGGATGGATGAAAATGGATCTCAAACTGAATGTTTTGTGACTAAGTCATGTACCGTATTGCCAAATTCACACAACATAAATTAAAACAACCATGATTTTAATGAAAACAATCACGCTTCAAAATCTTTTGTGCCCCAGAAATATTTGCTTTGTTGATTAGCGATCTAACAAAAACTAGGCCCTCAAGCAGGACTGAATGAGCCCTCACACTTTGGCGCAACTCGGCACGCAGGTCACGGTGGTGGCAGATCATCTGAGAACTTTCTCATAACTTTCTATTTTTTTGGGATTACAAATAGATTCACACAACTAGGTGAAAAAAACCCTACTGTATTTAAGACAGTCCTAAAAAAAATGAAGCGCTACTGAGCTGTGGAGCCACACCCATATTCAAAACCAAAATGAATCTTCTAATTGGGCCAATTCGACCAAGTGTGCCAAATTGTGTGGGTCTATAAGCTGCCTAAGTCCCTGAAAAAAATCTACTTTGTTTTAATGGCGAGCAAAGGCTCGTTACGGCAACAGACAGAGATGTATGGACATGGGCCTTAAATTGTAGTCTTACAAAAGGTCTTGAAACTACAATGACCAACCCGAAAAGAACTGGACATGTATACGTAAAATGAGTGACTTTCTGTTGCCACTAGTTGGTGCTACAGAGTTGATGCAAATTACCCCTACAGGACCCTTCAGGGTACGACTCTCACCAAGCACGGGAAGTTTGGCGCAGATATGTTTAATGTCTGGCAAGTTCTGACTGTTCAGAATTTGTGGCGAGACGAAATGGCGAAGGTCATTTTCACTTTCCTGTTTGGACCCCTCTGCTTCAACAAAACCTGAATATTTTTCATCAGGCACCTGAACATATGTCTTAAGGTTTCCCTGAAACAGGTTTGAGGTCAATAGATTTTTTTTCCCTTGGAGGAGGAGCCTGTCTTGTAAAAAAGGGCATTTCCTCTTCCCGCTAGGAGGGCGCCAGGCCTAATAGGTAATATTTCAATGCAGTCGTGTTCAGGTTGAGATACTTCACATACATGCCAGATATGAAAAAAATTGAAAGAGGGAGTTATTAGTCATTTTCTGAATTTGCTGTTTTGCCAAAAAAAATGGCCGACTTTGGCACACCGCCTGGGTCAGGCCCGTGAATGAAAACTCACAGATTTGAGAACTTAAGATCTCTTATGTCTCATGAACATTCTCACCAATTTTTAGGAGGATCTAACTAATACTTTAGGCACCAAGGTCTCAAATGTGCACCATGTTAATCGATAAAAATTTCACATTAAACCCAAATTACCAGATTTCCTGTTGGCTTTGGAATATGGGTGCAAGACGCTTTTTGGAGCAGTTTTGTATTGACTCCCCAAATTTCATCGGTCTACGTTGAAAAAACCTAAATGGAGAGGCCTTTTTCAAAAATTCAAGGGGGCACCAATGAGCCATTTTGTTACATTTTTTTCGCAACGTTGCAAAATATTCTAAATTTACGCGAAGCCCCACGTATGTGCAAATTTTGGTGAGTTTTCGAGCATGTTCAGGTCTCCAAATTTGCCATTTTCATTTGCCGAGGCAAAGAAATAATAAGAATCTTTTGCATTACAATAGGGCGCTCGCACAGTTAGTGCTCAGGCCCTAATTGACATGCAGCTCATTTTGGAGCCTGACCCAAAGCTTGGGAAACAATTTAATGATAAACAGTAAGCGCTAATTGAGCTGGCCTTTTTGTGCAACATAGCTGTAAGAATTTCTCAATGTTCTTCTGTTATGATATTACATGACATCAACAGTGCTTTGTTTTCTTAGCTCATCGACAGCCAGTCAATGAGCTAATTCTTTTTATGAGGTAACACAGGAAATGATGATAGAAGGTACATAATAATAACTTCTGCACACCTTTGTTTCCATTCAATGTTCCATTTTTTACAAGAAGTGTCCTAATGAATTGATCTGGATCGTTACTGTATTTTAATTAGTTAAGCACAATAGATAAAAACACACTTTCGATAAATATGCTCGTGTTTTAGATCTGCCGTTTTTGAAATTAAAAGGTCTTCATTCAAATGTCTGAAAATTTTCAGCAACAAACTGTTCAAAAACATTTAAATTGCTTTGTATTTTTTATTGCTGTAGGTGAAATGGTACTGATTGTGTTAAAATGCGTAGATAGTACCGTATTGGCCCAAATATAAGACGACGCCCTGTTTTTCAAGACTCAAGTTTGAAAAAACTTTTTGAACACCAAATTAATTTGTATACAGAAAATAATTACAGTCCATCTGAAACAAATGATTATAACAATATATTTGAGAGAAAAAGCATGTTATTTTGCCTCATTCAAATCTTAATATCTGAATATTTAAATATGTAAACTAAAGTGCAATCACATTCGTAAATGAATGGCTTCTGGTTTTTGAAATGTAAATAAACCAATCCATGGTGATAAAACAACAAAATTTCAATAACTGCATTAACCATTAGAGTGAAGTCTAACTGTAACTGTAGTCTTGAAACAAATCTGAATAAGGTAAAACATTGCAATAAAATAATGCAAACTGGTTAAACTTGAGAGTAGCTGAGATTTGTCATGACAGAACATTGCTTCAATGATATCTGGCGCCATCTAGCGTCGTGAATGGGTATAATGTCTAGACCCCGAATATAAGAAAACTCCCTCTATTTCAGTCTTATTTCAATGTAAAAAACACCGTCTTATATTCGGATACGGTATATCAAATCGATTGAAAGCCCTTTAATAGTCTTTTTTCATGTGTCATATGCCATTGCATTATCATTCAATTGGTGATTTACACCTGGTTTTTTTTTTTTGCTCTGTTGTTTATATTGATAGGATTTTTCCAACTCTTAGCCTCTTATTATGAATGGCTTGTGACTGAGGTGACTCAAAATGCTGTGGGCGGATGCGGGAAATGGATTAAGGCTATGTGTTTTCTATTTGCCAAAAGAAACGTGTAATGACTCATCATTTCATCTCAATTAAGATTCTTTTCTCACAGGATATGGCCTCTTACTGCTGCAATTAGGGTGATAACAGCTAATCACACCTTTGATAGAAAGCAACCTCTCTCCTTTCTGTCTGTGTGTTTGTCCATATATCATGAGTTTATACAATGTATGTGTGCATCAACATCTGGTTTGTATGTGCTATTTCATGGGGTTCAGACAGAAGACGTCTGATCGGCTCACTGAGGTTTCCATTCTCTGCTGGAGCCTGTGCTTCAGGTCACCGAACACACTATTGGTTATACGGTGTATTTCTCTTGGCTTGGTTGTGTTTTAGTGATGGAGCTTTGTAGAGTGGAGTGGAGGGCTGTGTGTACGTGTGTGTGTGTCTATGCATAAAGAGTCTGGATGTGTTCACTCCAGTATTGGCGCCTAATTGGATCCAGATTGTAGTTGAAATGGTTTCTGGGTGTGATATTTACACCAGATTCTCTGAGCCTTGGTTTGATGAGTTCATTCCTACCATACCACTATAGACACACAATGCACGACCATGTTTTTTTTTTGTACAATTCCTCAGTTTTTGTTTTGTTTGTGTGTTCATTGTTGTCGGCTGTGATTGAAAAACGAAGACGAAAACGTAATGAGCTGCAAGTGAAATGATGGGAAGCAAAATGGGGTCCGAAAGATAATTTTGAACTGGGAAAGTTTCTGTAAGAAACCTACAGTTGTATTCAAATTTATTCAACCCCAACTAAGTATAGTGTTGTAGTATGTATTTTTAAATTGTTTTTACTTTTAAATGTTATTCAGAAGCGGCACAAAATAAGGCTACTCAAATCGACAATTGCATTTGTATATACTGTATACTTATACATATATATATATATATATATATATATATATATATATATATATATATATATATATATGTACAGTATATCCTGTATATACATAATAAAAATATACCGTACTGTGCAAAAGTTTTAGGCAGGTGTCCTGCCTAAAACATTTGCACAGTACTGTGTACGTATGTGTGTATATATATATATATATATATATATATATATATATATAAGTGCTTATTTGATCTGTTTAATAACCGTTTAACACCGGATGTGTCAGCGGCAACACGTTTACGCATATTATCTTTGAAGTCTCGTCACGCTGTAATTGCGTCACCCACGAGCCACTGGTTGGTCTCATTTGAAAGTGCGGAAGTTGAGTTCCACGCCCGATTTTACTTGGTCAATCGACCAAGTAAAATGGGAGATAATGTAATCTGAGGTTTATAATTTTATTGCCCTCATAAATAAGCATTAAAACACTGCATAGACCATGTGTTTCTGTCCATATTTTTTAATCATTTCTTGTCCTTTTTCAAAACCAAAAGCACCACGAAAGACTACATATCCTAGGAGCCATTGTGAGGTCACAAAGGACAGATGTAATGTGAACATTTTTAATAAATAGCTGAGCGAGGCAACACCTAAGGAGAGGGAGGCGAGGTAGCATGCTACGGCCGGTTAGATTTGAATGAGCGACTTTGAAAAGTGCAGAATGAATCGAAAACAACATTTAGCGCAAGCTAATGCGTTATTTCATCAACTCGAAGAGAATGGGCCAGATTTGTCGTTTTTTTTCTTCAGATGAGACAGTGAGCAAGAAAACTGAAAGGCTGACAGCAGTGCGAAAATGGCGGAAGAGTGGGCTGTGTGACGTAGCCCTGTGTCCTGTTCAAGGGGAAACTGAGTGGCATGCCTGAAAAAATTGAACTGAACTAGTTTATTGTCAATATTTTTGAAAACACTTTTTCAACGCTATATTTGATTTTTTTTTTTCACTATCAATCTTTTCAATTTGCTGATAGCAGTTTGGACATGAAGTTATGGTGTCCTGAAAAAAGGGACCCAACCAGGCCATTGTGAACATTTTTTTCTTTAAAACATAAAGACAACATCAAAGGCGTGCAAATTCAGAAAAAATAGGCCGAGGTGTTAAAGGGTTAATGAAATTCAAAAAATTTCAGACTTGCTACAACACTATTGAACAGTGGGGTTGAATAATTTTGACCACAACTGCATATTTAAGCATTTATATTCATCTTAATGTTCATGCTACATGGTGTTGACATGGCTTTCTATAATAACATTTAAAATATACTTTGTATTGTACATGGTTTGGGAGAACATTTAGGTCTACAATGCAACTATATTTTAATGTTGTTCATAATGGTGGTACTTTGACATCCAAGTATTTACTGAAAGTAGTGTGCAAAAGGCTGGAAAAAATATCTGAAAATTACTAAATTAACTGTTTTACAATGTTGGACCTTGATTTTATATTGGACAAGGTATATTAAGATTTAACGTCCTGTTGAATTAAGTTGTGCTTCAACTCTATATACATGGAAAGATTCGTGAAAAATGATAGCAATCATACAAAATGTGCAGTCTCAAGAGCATTAACATGCATTAACCTGTCACGGTCGAGGTCACTTTTCGTAAACAGCTTTATCACACTATTTGACAAATTTCATCTCTGCAAGATAGAGATTTGTTTCAGCACAAATTTGCTACCCATGCATGAAGACGTAATGACAGATTATATAATCACCACTTGCAGTTCGCAGAATCCCTACATTAATTTGTCACAGCAAATGTTAAGGATCATATGAATGCTTTTCCAGTCAGTGATGATTGGAACTACCAAAGAAGCTTGCAAATTGCTTTTTAATCACACGTGCTGAATGGTAAAATCAGCTGTACACACTTTTACAAACATATACGCCCTATCAACACATGCCCGCATGGAAGTATTTGGAGGTCTGAGGGTAATTAGAGGAGATGGACACACAAAAGATATCTTAACCGCAAGGCATCCATAGTGGTCCCTGCGGGACGCCTTTTCATTTTCCTGCTTTTTTGGCCTGAATGATCGCTGCTCTGTTTCTTTGTGGGCACTTGAAATTCCATCTCTCTTCCTAAAGAAAAAAAGCGAACCAAGAATGTAAATGAATGCCAGATCTACACTTTGCATCCCAGAATCAAGTGTAAAGCCAAGACTACTCTAAGGTGCGACTGAAGAGAAGTCCACGGGACCAGCACAAGCTGAAAAACATGAAATTATTATGGGCTCACTGCTCTGTTTGGCGGGCTATCATCTGCCTAGAGACAAGTTTCCGAGGTACTTCTGCTTTATTCCGCATTACTGCTCGCGACTTCTGTTTTACACAGTAACAGTAAAGCTGGAGTTGTATTACTCATCAAAATCCCTCAAAAAAGACAATTTGGAAACGCAGAGCCACCACAAAGCAATAACGAGTACAATTACGTTCAATTTGACTACAATTCTGTATTGCATCACAGCAGAGGCCTCATTAGCTTTGCATTAACTTCAATGACAAAGAATGGAAAACAAATACTCATCTGCTACAAGTCATACATGGGCTTTTTACCCTAAATGCCTAAATTCAAGTGTTACATGATTTTCGTTCGTTTGTTTGCAGGTGGAAAACTAATCACGTTGTCCAAAAGTTTTATTGTGATCAGTCTCTGCAATGAAAAGAATGACATACTATTTTTGTTTATATGTACATGTGTGATGAGCTCATAATACCATAACCTAACGAGATGAAAATTAGCTTATAGTATTTCCTTGTAACAAAAAAATCCGTGTCAGCCCTTTTGCATCCGGCAACTGTAATACTTGTAATTTCGCCTCATTTTGGTCAAGTGGCCGTCATATCAATCTACAACCCATGTTAGCACAGGCTGCACAGATCGTTAGAATTTTGTCCACGAACGATCAACAAAGTGATAAGAACAAACATGCAATCTTTTTAGGTGGATACTTTAGGGTTAAAACTGCGAGCCAAATCCTTAATCTGCTGCTGGTTTCGATTTGGTGCGTATGGTGAGCTAGATCCACACTGGCGCTCCGAAGCTAGTAGGGGCTTCCAGGAGTTCACACAACCAACCACAGCACAGAAAGTCCCGGAGTGTCATCTACGTCGTGCTGTTTCCATTTGTGGAGAATCCGTGTGTTCCTCTGGTTTGATTTGTCAGTTTAAAACGTTGTACTAGTCCTTCTCAAAAAATTAGCATATTGTGATAAATTTCATTATTTTCTGTAATGTAATGATAAACATTAGACTTTCATATATTTTACATTCATTACACACAACTGAAGTAGTTCAAGCCTTTTATTGTTTTAATATTGATGAGTTTGGCAAAAAAGTCAAGAAAAAAACAAAAATCCCTATCTCCAAAAATTAGCACATTTCATCCGACCAATACAAATAAGTCTTTTTTAATACAAAAAAGTCAACCTTCAATTAATTATATCTGCTATGCACTCAATACTTGGTCGGGAATCCTTTTGCAGAAATGACTGCTTCAATGCAGCGTGGCATGGAGGCAATCAGCCTGTGGCACTGCTGAGGTGTTATGGAGGCCCAGGATGCTTCAATAGCAGCCTTAAGCTCATCCACAGTGTTGTGTCTGGTGTCTCTCAGCTTTTTCTTCTCAATATCCCACAGATTCTCTATGGGGTTTAGGTCAGGAGTGTTGGCTGGCCAATTGAGCACAGTAATGCCATGATCAGTAAACTATTTACCAGTGGTTTTGGCACTGTGAACAGGGGCCAGGTCGTACTGAAAAATGAAATCTTCATCTCCATAAAGCTTTTCAGCAGATGGAAGCATGAAGTGCTCCAAAATCTCCTGATAGCTAGCTGGATTGACCCTGCCCTTGATAAAACACAGCAGACCAACACCAGCAGGTGACATGGCACCCCAGACCATCACTGACTGTGGGTACATGACACTGGACTTCAGGCATTTTGGCATTTCCTTCTCCCCAGTCTTCCTTCAAACTCTGGCACCTTGATTTCCGAATGACATGCAAAATTTGCTTTCATCTGAAAAAAGTACTTTGGAGCACTGAGCAACAGTCCAGTGCTGCGTCTCTGTAGCCCAGGTCAGGCGTTTCTGCCGCTGTTTCAGGTTCAAAAGTGGCTTGACCTGGGGAATGCGGCACCTTTAGCCCATTTCCAGCACACGCCTGTGCACGGTGGCTCTGGATGTTTCTACTCCAGACTCAGTCCACTGTTTCTGCAGGTCCCCCAAGGTCTGGATTCGGCCCTTCTCCACAATCTTTCTCAGGGTGCGGTCACCTCTTCTGGTTGTGCAGCGTTTCCAGCCACACTTTTTCCTTCCCACAGACTTCCCACTGAGGTGCCTTGATACAGCACTCTGGGAACAGCCTATTCGCTCAGTAATTTCTTTCTGTGTCTTAGCCTCTTGTTTGAGGGTGTCAATGATGGCCTTCTGGACAGCAGTCAGGTCGGCAGTCATGCCCATGATTGCGGTTTTGAGTAATGAACCAGACTAGGAGTCTTTAAAAGCCTCATTAATTTTTCGCAGGGGTTTTGAGTTAATTTGTTGATTCAGATGAATAGGTTAGTAGCTTCTTTAGAGTACCTTTTCATGATATGCTAATTTTCTGAGATAGTGATTTTTTGTTTTTCTTGACTTTTTTGCCAAAATCATCAACATTAAAACAATAAAAGGCTTAAACTACTTCAGTTGTGTGTAATGAATCTAAAATATATGAAAGGCTAATGTTTATCAGTACATTACAGAAAATAATGAACTTTATCACAATATGCAAATTTTTTGAGAAGGACCAGATACTTCAACCGCAATTCATGGTGTTCTGTCTAAACCGGAAGTCCGTAGCAGAAAATGTCAAAGTTGGCACCGCCCATGTTTCGCTCAAGAAACTTGTCTATTGTCCAGTGCCTTATGTCTACACAATGACGTCCGCAATCTTCCAAATTATGGACAGCAGACTAATTTAATTGAAGTGTAGGTATTGTCATAAATGTTGTCGGTGTCATGTTGGGACGTTTTAAATCTGTAACATTATGCTTGTTGCAGGTAGCAATTAGCGCTGTGTCCGTAATAACTCATGGAAAACCACTGGAAATCTAATTGATCAATGAGGAGGCACTTGACATAAAAGCCACCCAGTTTTTTGTCAAATTAGAATTGTAAACATTGTGAGTGTTTAATTTTACATTTCAGATGCATTTGTTTGCTTGAGTTCTTTTATCTTGCTTAGTCTGTTTCTTTTGCTTGCAATTTTGGAAGTTTGGTTTAAAGACAGAAGTTTTGAATCTTTTTTGACACATCTAATTCCATAACAGTCAATTGTTATATAGTTGATTGAGCTATAAAGATGTGCACTCGGTTATGATTTTTGACACTTTAATTGAATAGGGCTTAATATTTTTTGTTTATTTGTGTGGTATGCTCAAAAAATGTAAGATCCCTATTGTAAATCACTAAAATATTACTGTGCTATATCTTATAAAAGAATTTGAGTTCTGTGAATTTATCAGCGTTCAAGCCAAGCCAAAAATACTGCACCTTCAGCAGCATTACTGTATGTTGCATTTTCTGCATGACGTAGATGGAGAACTTATCTGAATAACAATCCAAATGCTCTAATGTGCTTGAATAATATTGAAGCAATGTCAAAAAGTAAACAAAATTTTGCTTACTGGAGAGACAATGTGGTTAAAAGTGTAGTCTGTGTACCTTTTTAAAATTCCATGCTCAAATGACATTACCAAAGTCAGCAGTCATTTACACTGATTTAAAAAAGATCCCTCACAATGCTACTTTTATAAGCAAGCCATCCCATAAGGTGGCTATGATTTAAATATGAGCATTTCTATAATTCCACCCCCTCAAGAAGGTATGGTCCAGTTGTTTTTTTTTTCTACTTCTTACAATGCAGTCTTCACAGTAATCATTCTTTGGATTTTCAAATTTTTATTTTAATTAGTCTCATAAGGCAAAATATTAAAAAATCCAGTCTCATAAGGCAAACTTGGATAATTGCTCTCAGAAGTAGACAAGTTGCTGACAACCAGATTCCCTCTGCGTAATTGCTGAGTAGCTGTCCTTATTTACGCGCAGTTCCTATTTAGGCATTGAAAGGTCAAGAAGACGAGCATGTGGCCAGCATCTGAGTCGTGTTAGAGCATTTGCTTGTCTGACATCTGATCTGTTTGTCTGCACAGAGTAAACGTTTGTGGCCACGCTTTTCAAGTTCGTTTTGGGGACGCCCTATAAATACTGCTGCTGCCTTGCAAAATTTAAAGTGTATGATAAAGTATCAAATGTAAGAATGTTTCATTTGAGCATAATAATGCACACATGATATTTGAGGTGCCCATTAGACACCAAACCTTTGGGCAAATCCATCAATGCAGTTCAAAGCTGTGATGTCATTTGGCCTCAGCGAAGCATTAAGTCAGTCAGCAGTTGTTATGCATTCATAAATTTGATATCCTCCTCAGTTTCACTTCTATGGCCAATACCACAAGCAATTTTGCGGCAAAAAACACATTTCCATGCTGCTTGCTCCATTGCAATCAATGAGATATCAACTCGCACACATATATTTCAGCAACTGGATTAAGTAAATGGAGTAATACGAGTGCACATGTAAATACAAACCAGCTGGTCTTTCACCTTTGACAAATTGTGCATATTCCACAATGTAAAGCAAACAGTTTTAATTGCCACATCAAATTTCCCCCACTGTAACTCAGAGTGATTGCACTGGCAGTGATTAAATTAATTTTACATGTTAAGACATGCAAAACTTGCACATTCCACTAACGCATATTTGTCTTCTCAGTTTTCTGACATTCCTTTCTTCTGCCCTTTTGCTTGGAGGGGGGGTTCAGAAATAACCTAAGACGACTAAGGAAACCTCCAGAGAAATCACTAAAATGGTAAAGTTCCCAGAGAACAAACTAACATTTAAAGTCAGTGGGATTCTGATGTTGAAATAACCATTTGGGTCACACTGAATACACAAAAAAGTTTGGATTGTTAGGAGTATGAAGTTGTTGTAAAAAGTCTTCATCATTTTTAAAAAATATATCATTTATTTATTTATTTTGTTCTACCCAATCTTCATTTTTATATTTAGGAAACATTGTTTTTGTTGTTGTAATTCCATCGCCCGGTGTGGCCCAGTTGGTATGTCTAAACTCTGATCATACCTTTTGTAGTTTATCACCATCCACAACTGTTTGAGAGTTCACATTATTTGGACTTAGCTGTCCTCACCAATAAATCTTTTTTTTTTCCCAGCAGTAAAATGCAGCTGCGAGCAAAGATGTCATCAGAACTCAGCTGAGACGCCTCCAATCAAGCACGCTACGGCCCCAAGGCTTGCTGGGGTTAACAAAACATACCGACTCTGATGTGATTACACGTCATTCCTGCACGGCCCTTTACCAGCTTCACTATAAGTCATTGGAAGCCACGGACTTAAATTATTAAGTCAAAGATTCCAAGGACCCAAAAAGGCTACAATAATACAAAGATACGACAGTCACCAGGCACCGCCGCTTCATGGCTTGCACACATACAGAGCGATGCATTTTTTCCTCCTATACATTTTGAAATATGTTGGCAATGTGTTTGAAAAATGTTTTTTACAGTGCTGTCAAAGTTGGAGCTTTGAAATTGTGTTTGTGTTTACAGTGGTATGAAAAAGGATCTGAACCTTTTTGGAATTTTTCCACATTTCTGCATAAAATCGCCATCAAATGTGATCTGATCTTTGTCAAAATCACACAGATGAAAAAAGTGTCTGCTTTAACTAATACAACCCAAACATTTATATGTTTTCATATTTTAATGAGGATGGTATGCAAATAATGACAGAAGGAGGGAAAAATACTGTAAGTAAGTGAACCATCACATTTAATATTTTGTGGCCCCTCTTTGGCAGCAAAAACTTCAACCAGACGCTTCCTGTAACTGCCGATCAGTCTGGCACATGGATCAGGACTAATAGTAGTTCAGTCAGATTCCTGGGATGTCTGGCATGAATCACTGTCTTTAGGTCATGCCACAGCATCTCAATGGGGTTCAAGTTCGGGCTTTGACTTGGCCACTCCGGAACGTGTATTTTGTTCTTCTGAAGTTGATTTACTTTTGTGTTTTGGATCATTGTCTTATTGCAGCATCCATCCTCTTTTTAGCTTCAACTGTCTGACAGCCTCGGGGTTTCCTGCAAAACATCCTGATAAACTTTTGAATTCATTCTTCCATAATGATTGCTCATTATTATTATTATTATATTTTTTTTTTTTGCAATGATTACTCCACAATGCTTCACAGAGGGGATGAGGTGTTAATGTTGGTGAGCTGTTCCATTATTCCTCCACACATGATGTTGTGTGTTACTCCCAGACAATTCAACTTTGGTTTCATAAGTCCTATTTTGCCAAAACACCTGTGGAGTGTTCAGTGCCTTTTTGCAGACATTAAACAAGCAACAATGTTTTTTTTTTTTTTTTAGACAGCAATGGCTTCCTCCATGGAATCCTCCCATGAACACCATTCTTGGCCATGGTTTTACATATAGTTGATGTGTGTACAGAGATACTGGACTGCGCCAGTGACTTCTGTAAGTCTTTAGCAGAAACTATAGGGTTCCTTTTTTACTTTTATGAATATTCTGGGCTGATGTCGTGGTGTAATCTTTGTTGGACGGCCACTCCTTGGGAGAGAAGAAACAGTGCCAAATTTATTCCAATTGTAGACAACTTCTCTGATGGTCGATTCAAGATCACCCAGACTTTTAGAGATGGTTTTGTAACCTTTACCAGCTTTTATACAAATCAACAATCCTTGACCGCAGGTTTCAGACAGCTCTTTTGACCAAGCCATGATGCACATCAGACGATGCTTCTCATCGAGACATTTCTTACCATGTAGGTGTTTTATAGTGGGCAGCGCAGCTTTAAACCACTCATCAGTGATTGGGCACACACCTCACTTAAAATGTTTGGTAAAAAGTGCTTTCAATTGCTCTTTAAATCTCCTTAGGCAGAGGGTTCACTTACTTATTCCCGCCCTTCTGTCATTGCTTGCATGCTATCCTCATTAAAATATGAAGACCTATAAATGTTTGGGTGGTTTTAGTTAAAGCAGACACTGTATTTCATCTATGTGATTTTGACAAAGATCAAATCACATTTGATGGTGATTTTATTATTATTATTATTATTTATTATTTTATGCATACTTTTTCATACCAGTATATACTGTGTAAATGATGTATATATGATCTTCATGTAAAAGATGGATACTCAAAGTATTTGTGTATGCAAATTGTGCATTTCTTAAACCTCTTTAAATGAGGAAATAATGTTTAAGCACAGAAAATAGCTGCACTTGTATGTATTGTATAAATTTAAAACTTCAGAAATTGTTTTTTTCTCAATGTTTAGAAGCACATTATAAGCATGTTGTCTTTCAATTTAACTTTGCACTATTGTTTAACAAAGTTTAGAGTAGGAGGGGTAATTCTTTTCAATGTAACTTACTGCATTTTTATATTGCAGATTTTCGATTGCAGATTGGTCTGGAATGTATCCCTGTAAGTTTTATTTATTATTTTAAAACATCGTTGCATTGTTTTGCAACCTCAAATGTGTTATTATGTTGGATCCTTTTCTACAAGAAGGGCTAGTATTTTATCTTTCCTCACCAACTAACAGGCTTCCTTGTTTACGGAAGCTTAATTATATGAGTGAGTGAGTGAGCTGCGTATTGCTGCCAAATGAGTCTCAGAAGGGATTCTAATGGCATAACCACCATAGTTTGGTGCAAGGGCTCTTGGCTGTTTTACTGTTTCCTCATGCTGTAACTACTGTGATGGGTCTTTGTTTGCAAGTTTTGCTTGTTTCACGGGCGCTCGAAGGCGACTAGACAGCGGCAGAGGTATTTTTACATGCAGCTGAGAGAGTGAAACGAGCCATTGGCAGCGACTTTCACAAGCTTCCTGATGTCCCCCTGACTCTCCCGCTGGGACATGTCATCTAGGACCTTTCCCCTCTCTAAAAGAAGGCCTTGCCAGAAGCAATTTGGAAGGATATAAGGTGGGAAAGTTGCTGGACAAGAAGAAGGGGGTGGGGGTGGCAGACAGCTGCACACAGACAAAAAGAATTAGACTAGTGCTCAGTGGACCTTCATTTTGGCACTAAAGCTGTATGTTGTTTATAAATCATATTCTAACTCTTATAACTCTAATATTCTCACTCTTCTAAAATCCAATTAATCACCATAGGATTTAAAATACTTCATATTTGGCTGACATATTTTTAATTATGTCAGGATAAACAGACCTCTCAGAACTTGTAAAACGATCAAAGGTTTTATCAGTACACAAAAACGCATTGTAATTAGACTGGCACTGGTTGAAGAGAAGAATTGAACGGGGCAAACAATTCCATCTTTTCCACTGAAATCCCACAAAAGTAGAGAATCGGTGTCATAACAGAATACAGATCCCTTTGAATCAAGCACCAGTGTGAATAACAAAAATTAATATGTAATGGACATCCAGCAATAAACCATCACTTTACCTCAAGATCCCTTTGAATCAAGTACCAGTGTGAATAACAAAAATCCACATGTAATGGACATCCAGCAATAAACCATCACTATACCTCACACTGAACAATATTTCATTTCAAACGCAAATTAGAACATTATATTAAAATAAAATTGCCTATACTGATGACTAGCTTTGAAAAATGCAATGGAAGTGTGAGGATTTTGGCACTGCTCATTGCCAATTTTTCTGTAGAACATATTTCAAATTATTTGCTGATTAAAATCTCTATTTGTGACTCTGCAATTTTCTAATAAAACTCCCTGTGTGTGTTTAAAGTCCCCAACATATTGTAGTTAAATTGCTTGTATAGAATAGTGGCACAAACAAAGTGATAAATAAAGGGAACTTTCTTCTTTGGCACCTGTAGTCCCTTTTGTACAACTACATACACTGTACATTACAGATCAACATCTTAAGAATATAAAGGGGGGAAAAAAGTCCATTGAAAGTCAAGTACAGTGGTATGAAAAAGTATCTGAACCTTTTTCTCACATTTCTGCATAAAATCATCTTTGTCAAAAACATGCAGATGAAAAAACAGTGTCTGCTTTAACTAAAACAACCCAAACATTTATAGGTTTTCATATTTTAATGAGGATAGCACGCAAACAATGACAGAGGGGGGTAAAAACTAGATAAGTGAACCCTCTGCCTAAGAAGACTTACAGAGCAATTGAAACCAATTTTCACCAAACAATTTAAGTCAGGTGTGTGCACAATAACAGATGAGTGGTTTAAAGCTACCCTGCCCACTATAAAATAAACACCTGGTAAGAATTGTCTTGATGAGAAGCATTGCCTGATGTGCACCATGGCTCAGTCACAAGAGCTGTCTGAAGACCTGCGATCAAGGATTGTTGATTTGTATAAAGTTGGGAAAGGTTAAAAACCATCTCTAAAAGTCTGGATCTTCATCAATAGGCAGTCAGAGAAGTTGTCTACAAATGGAGAGAGTTTTGCACTGTTGCTTCCCTCCCAAGGAGTGGCGGTCCACCAAAGATGACGTCAAGAGTTCAGCACAGAATACTCAGAGAGGTAAAAAACACCCAAGAGTGTCTGCTAAAGACTCACAGAAATCACTGGCACAATCCAATATCTATGTGCAAACATCAACTATATGTAAAACTTTGGCCAAGAATGGTGGACATGGGAGGACTCCACAGAGGAAGCCACTGCTGTCTAAAAAAACCCCATTGCGACTCGTTTAATGTCTGCAAAAAAGCACTCCACAGAGATTTTGGCAACACAACCAAAATCAACACCTCATCCCGTCCGTGAAGCATGGTGGAGGGAGCATCATGATATGGGGCCGTTTCACTGCCTCAGGGCCTGGACAACTTGCAATCATTATGGAAGAATGAATTCAAACGTTTGTCAGGATGTTTTGCAGGAAAACCCGAGGCTGTCTGTCAGACAGTTGAAGCTAAAAAGAGGATGGATCCTGCAATAAGACAATGATCTAAAACACAGAAGTAAATCCAATTCAGAATGGTTTCAGAAGAACAAAACACACGTTCTGGAGTGGTTGAGTCAAAGTCCAGACTTGAACCCCATTGAGATGCTGTGGTGTGACCTAAAGACAGCGATTCATGACAGACATCCCAGGAATCTGACTGAACTACAGCAGTTTTGTTTAGAAGAATGGGCCAAGATTAGTCCTGATTGATGTGCCAGACTGATCTGCGTCTACAGGAAGCGTCTGGTTGAAGTTATTGCTGCCAAAGGGGGGGGGCCACAAAATATTAAATGTGATGGTTCACTTACTTATTTCCCCCCTTCTGTTGTTGTTTGCATACTATCCTCATTAAAATATGAAAACCTAAAAATGTTTGGGTGGTGTTGGTGAAAGCAGATACTGTTTTTTCATCTGTGTGATTTTGACAAAGATCAGATCACATTTAATGGTGATTTTATGCAGAAATGTGAGAAATTCCAAAAGGTTCAGATACTTTTATATATCACTGTAGTTCAAGTTCAAAGAATATCTATGTAATGTTAAAACCTAAGACAAGTGGTGAACTTCCAGAGGTTAAAAAAGATGGCAAGGTTACCAAAAACTGAATTGGGGAATCACTCCGCCGGCACGTAAAAACAACTGTATCCATCTGATTTCTTAATGAAAATGTATTGACGTCATTTAATGGGTTTTCATCTTCAGTACTTGCCTTTCAAGGGATATTTAAAGCATTTTCCGAAAAGGAATGACTCCCTTTATTGAAGTTGTATATAACACTGAGATAAAGATTCGATCTGTCATCCCACCCTACTTTCATCTCGTATCTTTTCTTCTTTTCTCCCAACTGTCCTCACTCTCTAAACGCCATCTCCAGCCTGTGACTCCCCTCACAGACTTGAGATGCGAAACATCTGCTCTTACACATCTGTGATCGACTTTTGGACAGGAAAGCATGAAATCCTGTGAACAGAGAGCCGGTGCATCTTTGAGAACAATGTGTTTAATGGACTTGGAAATACATTTGCAGTCGGAACGCTTAGGAACATGAGGCGCGATGATCAATCATTAATGTCATATGCAGCTGATTCGGTAAGGACGTTTTTTTTGGGGGGGTGGGGCAACAAAAAGAGAAAATTTAAATGATGACTCTGCGACACCAAGATGCAAAGATTGTGTTGTGGAATGGCCTCAACTTTGCATGGTGACGACGAAAACGGAAGGTGAAGAGGGAAACTTTTGATTATGGCCTCCAAAGCGGAACGATTCGATTGCGGGGCTTGCGCCGCAACCATATAAATGGAACGCTCTCACTCTGATGACGTCAGCATTCGCACATGTCACCTTGGGCATGCGCAGTTGCTGCTACTAAAAATCGTCGGCTTTAATTTACTGTTTTTAAAATATATTTATATTAAATATATTTTGTGTTTGCATTTTTGTGTCTTTTTTGAAGCAAAAGAAAAAAACACGTGGCCGCCAACGCTTCGAGTGGGCGGGTATGTTGTCTTCCCGGCTGAGGAGGTTGTTGTCAAGGAAGTGGATCATTGGCTGTTGCCTTGTAAAACTGCACTACCCCCTAGCGCCTTGCATGAATACTTCATTGTTTTCATGTGGAATTGCGACATTGTTCAAATGTCGACGGAACCGAGACGGAATCATGTAAATGAAACCATGAAATGTGTCGTATTCTTTGAGCGTCACCATTTAAACGGCCCAGTAGACAGAGTAAGTCTCAAAGATAGTCAGTAGAGTGGCCTGTACTTTACCATACTTGGTTAGGTGAAGCTCTGCCGTCAAATGAAGTGCAGAAACGTCTCTTATAGTGGCAGGCAGTTGATTGTGGAGTGGAGGCAGGTGTGGAGATTAGTGACGTGTGCAGAACAGAGTCAGTGAGTAGCAGAGGGAGGTAGTATCTCTTTACATTAATGCTGTTGCATTTACTTGAGTAACTTTTTGAGAAAAATGCACTTCTAAGAGTAGTTTTACTAAGCCATGCTTTTTACTTGAATAGATTTGTGAACAAACGCTCTCACTCAGCTACTTTGGGCTACATAAGAGTCGATACATTTTCCCTCTTTATTCTCAGTGTTGGGCACGTTACTTTAAAAAAGTAATTATTTATAGTTACTCACTATTTCTTCCAAAATGTACCTGAGTTAGTAACTGAATTACTCTATAGTAAAAGTAACAAGTTACCAGGGAAACTAACTATTTCCGTTACTTTAAAAAGAAGTTGTTGTATGTCAAAGAATTTGAAATTTTCTGAGCAGTATTCGAGTCAGTTGAATAGAGAAGAACAGACAGGTAGTTGTGTTATAGAACGTTGTAATATATATTGCACCTCACCAGCAACAGATTTATCCTACACTTGAAGTGCAACAAAAATAAACATTTGAATTGCTAACCACAGATGTTGACAAAAGCTTTGCCCCGGGACATAAATTACACTTTACATGCACGTTCTTTCCTTTAATTTCGACCAACTTGAAATAGTGTTTATATCTCCACCTCGTAAAGGACAAATTTTCCTCTGAATGCTCTGCCATCATATCCCTCTGCATCTGTTTTGCGTTTGTGTGTTTGCAGCATGCGCTGTTCCGGTTTGTGTGTGAAAACACCGGCTCTGAAGTTTATTTAAGAAAAAAAAAAAAAACTTTTATCAACAATAAATACACATATACAAACATAGGGCGAGACAATTCACACATAAACAACCGGCTCAGAAGTACGTGCGCTATTAGGCTCGAGCGTTCACGTCACAGAATGGGGATCACGTGAGATTTGACAACAACGCAGCCATATTAGAAGCAGGTCTGGCTCGCGGGACATTAAACTTTAACTTGCCAGTTCGATAAAGAGACAAACTCGTTACTAAGGCGAAGAACAGATATGTGATCAAACTTAAGGATGTGAACAATGTTGACCCTTACGAGCAAGCCGAAGACAAATGGAGTAAAGATGTCGACAGACTTCCACAATTACGCAAAATGGACATTCTGCTGTATTTATTGTTTGATGTATGTTACTAAACTCATCAGTGATTCCGAAATTACAAATCGCTACAAAGCTACGAACAGTTTTGCTGTGGATGGGTACAGGACCAATGTTCTTGCAAAGGTAGGCTACGTGTGTTTACTATTTTCATTGCCATGAACCTGAACGCAAGTCTTGGATGACAAATAAACAGAGCAGAGTAGACACGCTACGGCTGGTAGCTTCCTCAATTTATTCAAAGTAAGTAACGCACCACTTTTGACTGTCAGTAACGGTAACGGCGTTGTAACGGCAGAAAAATAATTAATTAGATCACCCCGTTACTGAAAAAATAACGCCGTTATGTATCAGCGTTAACGCCGTTATTCCCAACATTGTTTATTCTACATATTAGTTTTATTTTTTTTTTTTTTTTTGCCAGGGATGACAAGAGTAGCTCTACCAATTTCACCAGATGTTGCAAAAATAATCACACGACTCCATTATAGCATCAGACTCGAGCTTGCTGTTATATGATAACGCCGGCCTGTTCAATCACGTGGTGTCTTTAAAGCACTGTAAAAGATTAAGTATTTGACATAGATATCTGCCCTCAACATGACTCGAAAGCGCAGATTTTAACGTCTCTCCCAGTTGTTATTTGTCACTGATTGACCACAGAAAATGACTGTTCATGTAGGTAACTTTGTGCTGAGAAAAAAAACATTAAACCATTGTTTAAAAAAATTAATCATCGTAAGCAGTTACTAACAGCGTTACTCATTACTTGAGTATTCTTGTCACCAAATACTATTTACTTGTACTTGAGTACATTTTTTTTGATGACTGTTTTTACTCTTACTTGAGTAATATTATTTTGAAGTAACCGTACTTACTTGAGTAAAGTTTTTGGCTACTCTACCCACCTCTAGTGAGGAGGATGTACAGGGTAAGAGGAGTGAGTTGTACCACCCACTGGCTTTCAAGGTGTGCGTAGGGGATTTTTGACAAAGAAAATGCATGTTCAGCTGAAGGGCACTTGCCTTGTTAGCGCCCTGTCTTTGTTTGTGAAGAGTGCACCTTTCTGCACTTCAATTAGTTTCCAGCCAATCACAAGATACATCTCACTAACAAGACTCAGTCATGGGTGTCAAATTCATCTTTTGTCGCGGGGAACAACATAGTGATGAAAAATCGATTTACACGACTAATTAAAAACTAATCGATTATTAAATGAAATGACACCTGTTTTGATAGGTGATGAATAGAAATATGAACTTTCAGGGGGCACACAAAATGATGTGTCTGGCCTTGAGTTTGACACCTGTAAACGGAACTAATCACAGAGGGGCCGTTTACCTGGTAATGTCCGAGAATATAACACTATTCATGTTTGCGTTTAGCTCATGTTATGTGCCTACTCTCCCTATGCAAACCTACATGGTTCCGTCTCCATTCAAACGATGTCACAAATCCACGTGAATAGGATGTAGTATTCATGCCAGGTCCTAGGGGGCAGCGCAGTTTACCAAAGCCAAAACTAATGATGCACTTCCTTGGCAACAACCTCCTCAGTCTGGAAGACAACATAATCGCCCACTCAAAATAATGTCATTAACGTGTTTTTTCTTTTGCATCTTCAAAAGGCACAACAAGCGAACATAAAATATATTTAGATTAAAAATATTACAAAAACAGTCAATTAAAGCCGGCATTCCATCTTGTTTGCAGTTTTGAATTTTTACTAGCAACGACTGCACATTCCCAAAGTGACATGTGCGAGCGCTGACGGCGTTGCATTCATGTGGTTTCAGAGCAATCCCCGCAATCGAATTGTTCCGATTTGGAAGCCGGATTCAAAAGTTTGCGTCTTCGCCTTCCGTTTTTGCTGTCACTGTGTAAAGGCGAGGCCATTCATTGCAACACAATCGTTGGGTCTTGGTGTCGCAGCATCACCATGTAAATGGCCCCAGAGTGGGAACTGACCTTCTGTAAACTGTAAGCATAGAAGTCAGACAAGTACAAGTTAATCACAACTACTCCACCAATGAGTCACATAAATACAGTGTCATGCAAACAACCACTGCTGTAATGATCAGGTCGAAAGCCTTGAGAATAGTTTTGTCTCACACTATAACAAACCACATATTCCCCTTCTGCTAGGCCAACATTTTCTCTTTGTTGAGTATATCTGGAAAATGGGCCAAAAACAACAGAGGTAAACAAAAGGAGACTTCAGAAGCTGAAACCACAAAAATGTTGAAAGGAAATATGCATCTTCTATCTTGAGTGAGAAGGACAAATAATATTTTAGGGAGCGACTTTTCCTCACCCAGTTTCACAGGAAGAGAAGTGGACATATCATGGATATCTGAGCTTTTGGGATAGAGATACATTTTTCAAATGTACATTTATATGCACATCCTAAATAAAACAGTTATTTAAGTCCAAAAAAAAATTACAGATTGAAGGAATGTACCGTAATTTTCGGACTGTAAGCCGCAACCTTTTTCCTTCATTTTGAATCCTGCGGCTTATAGTCCAGTGCGACTTATTTTTTTATTTATTTGGGTTAATAGGTAACACCGTATATAGGTATATATAACACCGTTAATAGGTAACACTATGACAGCGGCGTCATAACACTGTCATAAGACAAGAAGTTATAATTATGACATGACACTATCATGGGAATTACTGAATGCTTATCTCATTGTCATCCTGCAAACTATGTCACTCCATTTATGTCCATCTTGGATGTTTTACATCCATTCAAAAGTGAGATAATTGGCTAGATAACAATATATACATCTGATATTAAGATTTATAAATGCTCATGACAGTGTCACGTCATAATTATGATTGTCAAATGACAGTCATATGGCGCCACTGTCAAATAAAGTGCTACCAAATACCATGACTAGCAATGAATGAAACAACTGGAACAGTAACTGAAGAAATAATTAGCACAGAATTTTGATTGCTATTTACATCTGTAGCACTGCAATGCGTGCTAGGGGCACTTTGGACAACAGCACTGTTGACAATAGGTGGCAGCAGAGGTTGACTGTCTCCCCAAAGGGAGCAGTGATGGCCAAATGAAGCAATGAAGCTTTGCAGCCAATTGTTTCATGGTGGTTCATTTGGTCTTATGACAGTCGTATGATGCCGCTGTCAAATACAGTGTTACCGGTTAATATCTTTTGGTGTAAATATCCAATAATACAGCGAAGACAGCTGCGGCTTATAGTCCAGTGCGGCTTATCTATAAACAACTGCCGTTTTAATGCCAAATTTGGTGGGTAGCAGCTTATAGTCATGTGCGCCTTATAATGTGGAAATTACGGTATGCTCCGTAATGCTAGTTTGAACCTTTACATATGTCATGATGATCTCCCTCAGCCACAGGGACGACTGAGCAAAAGAGGCGGTTCTGTTAAGCAATGTTTAAGGCTGTTGCCAGTACTATTATTTTAACAGTGTTGGTTTTCATTAGCTGTTTGAGTTGTATCACTTTCGCTGAAGATAGATGACTGCCAACTGGCTAGCTGCCATATGCTTGTGTCTTGTGATCAAGAGGTTGGGTGTGAAATGTATGTGATATGTTTTAACCTTCCACATTAGTAATTGATATAGTACTTTTGGGACAGTAAATGTTAAAAAAGATTTGTGAGGTGCAGTATCATTGATGCTTACTCTCCTCATTTGTCATTAAAATTAAAAGAGTGTTTAATGGAGATCTTACTGTTTATTTTCCTGATTTTACAATGACAACAGTGTTAACTGTTACTTGAAAAAAAGAGTGGTGATTAAAAGAACAGACAACCTAGGCATCTTTCGTATGTTCTGTTTGTATGCATTTAAACCAAATCAAGCTGAAAGTGCACTGTTGTACTTTGGGTGTCAAATTCGCCTCTTCTAGTACGTTTTGCTGGTGTCGCGCATTTTGGCAGCACACCGTTTTTTTCCCCTTCTCTCGTCTTGTCTCGTCTAATCCCGTCGCTCCTGTTCATTTTGCTTTTGCTGCTCGTTTTGTGAAATATCGACAGTGCTGTCATGCTCATTAATGTTCTTCTTGGGTTCAAATGTAAAAGGTTGAACAGATGACATGTTTATGTCACTAGAGTCATACTCTAGAAGCCCGGCAGCGTAACCATGTGACGTCACCGCCCTGTGACATCAACAACAATGGTGACCTACTAATTAAACTAATTTTACAAATTGTGTAAAAACAAAAACATCAAGAGGGGTTTATATCAATATCAAGTTATTATAACGCATAATAACGGTTAAATCTTTAAAAACTATGTCTTTCTATAAGTGGATCCCTTCAATATACATGCATTTATGCATTGAAGCCTCAAAATTTTCAGTAGTTTTGAATTAGAGGGTAAGCAGTTGTCAAATGCCCTGCGATTTACTGGCAAACAACACAGGCCGAAGCCAACCTTTGTCTGAAAGTCAGTCTTAAAAAGTCTTAAAGTGTATTAAGATGGCATAGAATTTCATCTGGTAGGTCTTAAAATTTTTAACTGTGACCTTTGCTTGAAACGGGAAAAAGATTTGTTTTTAGGAGTGGGAACCTTTTGGTACCTCACGATACGATACGATTTGCGATACAAAGCTCACGATAACTATGATCTGATGATATGGCAATACAACGTTTATCGACACATTGGTCAGGAAATCATTCTAGGATATTCTACAAACAACTGAAAAACAGAATAACAAGCTTCTGGTGTGAATTGGAATGAGTTTATCACTAGTAGACGTCCAATCCATTTGAACTGGGGGGGTGGCAGCGAATGAACATTCATTCATTCGCTGCCATCACTCCCACTTCAAACGGATTGAACGTCTATGGCCGTCAGTGGGAGCCAATGGCAGGCAATGAGGTAATTTGGTCAATTTAAAGTCATTTACCTGTTGATTTTCAGTTACTTCCTGTTGATTTTGGGGCATTTTATGGGTCACTTCCTGTTTATTTTGAGTTACAGAACAGGACGTGACCTGGGATTCACCCAAATAAATAGGCAGTGACTCAAACTAAAAAAGAAATGACCTGTAGATGCCCTAAAATGAACAGCAAGTGACCTATAAATGCCCCGAAAATGTGACAAAATGATTGTGAATGGATTGGGTGTCGAGCACCATCAAGGCAGCCTTAGAGTTAACTGAGACACTATTATGGTGGCAGATTTTGGTGGCAACTTGTTGGTTACTTTTTTTTTTTTTAAACATTGACACCTTTTTAAAACGATATCTCAATTCTTGGCAAGAGCATATCGATAACCTTTTGGGATACAAAGTACAGTGATACCTCGGCTCACGAACGCTTAAGCTCACGAACTTTTCGCCTCAAGAACATTAAATTCGCGAGCATATAGTCTCTGCTGGCGAACTAGTTTTCGGCGGACGAACCAAGCCACGCGGTCGGACAGCGCCACGAGAAGCTGACGCACGCTCACGGCGTCCCAGTTCGTCCCCTCCCTTTCGTTGAGTGCGGACGTGGTTTGTGTTTGATAGACATTTTGGACCATATTGAGTGTACTTTTGCTATTATGGGACCGAAAAAGAGTTACATACAGTCCTTATGGAAGGTGACTCGTGTTACCAATTCGCCCTCGACTGGTAATTGGCGGTGCTTTCAGCTTCCCACCGTCGTGAGAAGTGGACCGGCGAGTCACGTTGGCTCGTTGTCGTCGGTTGTCTTCGGTTCGCCCGATTTCCTCTCCAGAAAGGAGGCCGCGTGCATACAAACACCCAGAGGCGTCGGATGGCTTTTATTAACAACCAAAAGCATGTGGTGGGCACAGCAGTGGAGTCTACGCTAACTGCGCACTTTGCCGGTAACACTCTCCTTCCAAACAGTAACTCCCTCCCTCCCTCCTCCTCCCACTCCTCCCACTCCCATACCATCGCAAAGGTAAATAAAACAACTTTATTATACAGTACAGTTTATTTCTTTAATTATAATACAATAGCACACTTATTATTCATAAAATAAGGTATATTTTTGTGTAGTTTTAAGGCTTATTTAGTTGAAAATTATGTTTTATGGGGACCTGGGAACGGATTATTCTCATTTTAATGGTTTCTTATGGGAAATAAATGTTCGGAAGACGAACTTTTCGCCTCACGCACACTTTCTGGGAACCAATTATGTTCGTGAGCTGAGGTATCACTGTATCACGATATATCACCATTTCGATATTTTGTCACACCCCTATTTGTTGCTGATCTTTTCAGTAAAATTTGCCTCTGAATTGGCATTAAATCTTCATCCAAGTTTACCTAAATCGTCTGGATACCTTCCCTATATACTGGTGTGTGTATATGTATATATATATATATAAATGATTCACAAACTTGTATGGGAAAAGTTGAACAAAATGATGTTCAATCAATATTATAGTACTTTTGAGATACCATTGAAAATGTCAACCCAACAGAACACAGGAGACTCATTAATCTTTGTGTATTTAGCCAGCTGACTTGCTTATGGACTTGCTTCTTCTTAACTACGAATGTGATTTCCCCATACTGCTTAAGAAATTTCAAAAAGGTTTGTGTTCATCATGATTGACCCTTCATGTTCCGGCAGGAAACTGAGTGAAGGTTTTTTGTTTCCTACCTTTGGCCCACTTACAAGTATTTATATTCGCACAAGTTGAGCTATGTTTTTTGCCCCAGGTCAAGAAGTAATATTCCCAGGAAGCAAGGTATCTATTAAGCTTTGACCTTTAGCTCCTAACACTGATTTCCGTAAGTTTGCTTTCATTCTTTTCATATCCACCCCCCACACACCCACTTTCGCTCTTGGTGCCCAACACGCATTAATGCTATGGAAATCATGGTGTCAGATTTTTCTCATTTTTTTGTATGTGACCGGTTGTTTTGTTCCGTAGCCCGCTGCCTTGATTCTGAAGAAGCCCATTAACGTCAATTTACGTGATGAATTCAGAATGCGTGAAGTGTTGGCACGTTGGTGCTCTCCTGCCAAAGCCATGTAACTGAGCTAATAGCAGCTGTTTAAGCCACTTCTCAGAACACATTCACATGTTCCATTAGGAGCCAGTGGTGGATTGACCGGCTCCAGATGTGCGGCGTGGCAATGGAAAAGCCTCACAGGATTCAACGGAGGAGATGAAGAGATGTGTTTTGTTGCTTGGGACAAGCATGAGTGCCTTCAATGGTGCTTTCAAAGTGCAGAAGAGGATGTCTTATTGCATCTGCTCAAATCAGACACCACTTCATGACCAATCCACGTGGGTTATATTCTACAGTTAATGTCCAAATGGAAACACTTGGGTGATGATGTTATGTGTATGACTGTACAGGGTGATGAATCACATTTGGGAAGGACGGAAGTAAACAGCTTGTAGGATTTGAGGAATGGACATGCATTTGTCTCAGATGAATTAATCTGTGTTGGCAAATGTAAATATTTTGATTATTTGTGCAGCAGAATATGGCTCCCAATACAAACTGCTGCTATGAGACCATTTGTCAAAGCATCTGCGCTCTCCCAAGAGAAAAGCTACCGTTAACACTTCTTGGTGTTTCCACATGCAATTTCTCCCTGGATTTTCAGCTTTGTGGGTTTTATTTTATGTGATTTTGGAAAACTGTTGTTTACTTGCAGTGACTCAGGGGAAACTGTTCTCACAATATTGTTTTTAATTAAATTAAATGCTCTCTAATTTGGAGAAATCTGATATGGACACTTTTGGTTAAATTTCACTCTCACTCCGCTTTGAGAGCTCTGTGTTGCCTGACTGTTTATAAATTAGTCTATCAGTGCATGGTGCAGGTCATACAGTGGTATGAAAAAGTATCTGAACAAATCACCATAAAATGTGATCTGATCTTAGACAAAATCCCACAGATGAAAATACAGTGTCTGCTTGAACTAAAACCACCCAAACAGTGATTGAAACCAATTTTTACCAAACATTTTAAGTCAGGTGTGTGCCCGATCACTGATGAGTAATTTAAAGCTGCCCTGCCCACTATAAAACACACACCTGGTAATAAATGTCTTGATGAGAAGCATTGTCTGATGTGCATCACGGCTCGGTCAAAAGAGCTGTCTAAAGAATTGCGATCAAGGATTGCTGATTTGTATAAAGCTGGGAAAAGATACAAAACCATCTCTAAAAGTCTGGATGTTGATCAAGCGACAGTCAGAGAAGTTGTCTACAAATGGAGAGAATTTGGCACTGTTGTGTCTCTCCCAAGGAGTGGCCGTCCACCAAAGATGGCGTCAAGAGTTCAGCGCAGAATACTCAGAGAGGTAAAAAACAACCCAAGAGTGTCTGCTAAAGACTCACAAAAATCACTGGCACAGTCCAATATAATATAATGCACACATCAACTATATGTAAAACTATGGCCAAGAATGGTGTTCATGGGAGGACTCCACGGAGGAAGCCACTGCTAAAAAAACCCCCATTGCGGCTCGTTTAATGTCTGCGAAAACGCACTCCATAGAGATTTTGGCAACACAACCAAACTCAACATCTCATCCCCTCCGTGAAACATGGTGGAGGGAGCATCATGATATGGGGCTGTTTTGCTGACTCACAGCCTGGACAACTTGCAGTCATTAATGGAAGAATGAATTAAAAAGGTTTATCACGATGTTTTGCAGGAAAACCTGAGGCCGTCTCTCTGACAGTTGAAGCTAAAAAGAGGATGGATGCTGCAACAAGACAATGATCCAAAACGCAGAAGTAAATGAACTCCAGAATGGTTTCAGAAGAATAAAATACACGTTCTGGAGTGGTCAAGTCAAAGTCCAGACCATTGAGATGCCGTGGCATGATCTAAAGACAGCGATTTATGCCAGACATCCCAGGAATCTGACTAATTACAGCAGTTTTTGTAGAGAGGAATGGGCCAAGATCAGTCCTGACCGATGTGCCAGACTGATCTGGAGCTACAGGAAGAGTCTGGTTGAAGTTATTGCTTCCAAAGGGTGTCCATAAAATATTATATGTGATGGTTCACTTACTTATTTCCCCCCCCTTCTGTCATTGCTTGCATACTCTCCTCATTAAAATATGAAAACCTAGAAATGTTAGGGTAGTTTTAGTTAAAGCAGACGCTGTTTTTTCATCAGTGTGATTTTGACAAATATCAGATCACATTTGATGTTGATTTTATGCAGAAATGTGAGAATTTCTAAATGGTTCAGATACTTTTACATACGACTGTACAAGCAGGGGTGAAAGTGGGACGGAACGGCCCAAAACATTGCTTTGATTCCGAAAATAAGACAGCAACTGTCAAAACCCCATGTTAAACAAAAACTGCCAGGCTGCCACACACACATCCTCAAGAAGAAGAAAACAATCTACTAATATTAGATTTACATACAGTACATAGTAAGTGATAAGAACAAGCTTCATAAAGTGCTTGTTTAGTGTAATCTGTTGTATCTATTATTTATTTATCCCACAGAGTTCTGCCCAGCAGCTCTGTCTCAGTGTATCTGAGTCTGACGAGTCGCGTCGATGAACGCATGCGTGCAGCAAGCCACCCACTCAGCTGTCCGTTCAATTGACTGACAGACTGACATGTGATCAGCATAGATTGTTAGCTCTGATTGGTTGAAATGCACGTTTTCTGGAGCAACAATTAAAATAAAAAAACCAGATGAACAACTTGTTGAATTAATGCGATTAAAAAAAAGACAATGCAATGGAAAATGGATTGATCTTTAAGAGAAAGGAGAGAGTTGAGGAGACTTGTTTTATTTTATTTTCATTTGCTCTGATGGAGAAGTTCAGAACATCTTTTATGTTAATGTACACATTTGGACTTACTACGTACACTGATGTTAGGGTACATATTCGTTTCCATATTATTTTTTAAAAAAATGTTTGCGTTGTACGTTGTTTGCGTTACACTTAAAATACATTCCATTTCAATGTGCACAACGTAAGAGTCATTTGTACTTATTTTTGTTAATGTATGTTACTAATATCTTAAAATGATAAGACAATGTTTAAATTATCTTCAATTTTAATGTACATCATATGTTATGTTCTAAAGCAGTTAAAACAGGTTTTGCATTTAGATGTGAAGAAATTAGGGAAAATAAACATGAGGAAATCAAGGTTGGGGTTACTGGTGTTTTTGTTAACTTATTTTGCACATCATTGAAAAGATACAATTAATGAATGAAAATCAGTTTCTTGTGTTTGCCTTGTCACAGTAAGTATGCAGTAACATAATGCATGTGTAAAACCTGACATGTTTGAGGTATCACTGTCCTCCACTGCCACTTTCACCCTTGCATACAAGGCCTATGACCAAAACTTGTTGATTACATGCCGAAGTCTATAGCAAACATTAGTTGCAAATGTAACTTGAAACCCTTTCCATTAGCAGTGATGGCATTTTAGTTTATTTATTTCGGTTTCTACATGGGGTCACAAGATATTAATTAATTCTTCATCCATTTAACAAGATCATGCAAAAGATTATCAATGTATGGGTTAGCTAAATAGAAAGCCATAACCTCCGTTTAGATTCGATGGAAAGTTCGTATTCAGTCACGGGGAGTCCCTGAAAGTGGCGAATGAGTATTTCTCAATCTGTCATTCAAAGATTTTTCTGTCGACTGCCAATCCAGAGGTTTTTCCTCAGTCAGGCGATGTGGTTTCTTCAGAACCTTCTTGTCATCTGGGCTTGGTTAATGCTGGTGATGTTCTTCTATGGTATTCTTTAACATGGCTCTGATCGCTGTGGTGAACTGTCCCTCAAGGAGTTAAGGCAACACTGATTTCAGAGCTTAATTCTAACAAAGTGTTCGCCTCAGCATAGCTATAGAAATAAATAATTGAATATAGAACATTTTTGTGTGTAACCATGAAGTCATCTGGTTGTCTCTTTGCTTACAGTACATGAGAATTGAATGAGACGCTCCATGCAAACATTTAGATCACATCAAAGAAATAGAATGGAATTAAAGCAATTTTCCGACACCTGTTTTGTGTCCCATGCCATCGTATATTCCAGCAAAGTCTTTGATCTGAATAGCTAGCCAATCAGACTAAGGCTCTTTCCCAGTTGGAAAGTAAACACAGTAAACCACAGTCAGCTAATGCATCGAGAAGAGAAACCCAGAGAAACATTAGATGAATATCTGGCAGCCTTGAACTGTACTCACTAAAAACTAGGTTGAATGGATTGCATGGGTTGCTATTGTATCCTTGATATGGATAGTAATTATATATCATTATTATTATGAGAAATGCCATGATTCTGTTTCTGGTGAAACAACCATCACCTGTCTAATAACTAGAGTTTGGCATCGAGCATTGGTGGGATCCGAGACTAACACTCCGATGGTCCGGAAACCGTTCGAATGTAAAAATTTCGATTCCATGTTTCTGTGCCCTGACCGCCGATCGGAAAAACTATAGTTGCCGAACACGACAAAGAAGAAGCCACATGAAGCTTGCGTTTGTGCATTTCAACTAGATAACATATACAAATGCCTGCAGCATAAGACCCTCTAAAACATAGGCAAAAGAATATGTGTACAGTGCCTTGCAAAAGTATTCGGCCCCCTTGAACCTTGCAACCTTTCGCCACATTTCAGGCTTCAAACATAAAGATATAAAATTTTAATTTTTTGTCAAGAATCAACAACAAGTGGGACACACTCGTGAAGTGGAACAAAATTTATTGGATAATTTAAACTTTTTTAACAATAAAAAACTGAAAAGTGGGGCGTGCAATATTATTCGGCCCCCTTGCGTTAATACTTTGTAGTGCCACCTTTTGCTCCAATTACAGCTGCAAGTCGCTTGGGGTATGTTTCTATCAGTTTTGCACATCGAGAGACTGACATTCTTGCCCATTCTTCCTTGCAAAACAGCTCGAGCTCAGTGAGGTTGGATGGAGAGTGTTTGTGAACAGCAGTCTTCAGCTCTTTCCACAGATTCTCGATTGGATTCAGGTCTGGACTTTGACTTCGCCATTCTAACACCTGGATACGTTTATTTTTGAACCATTCCATTGTAGATTTGGCTTTATGTTTTGGATCATTGTCCTGTTGGAAGATAAATCTCCGTCCCAGTCTCAGGTCTTGTGCAGATACCAACAGGTTTTCTTCCAGAATGTTCCTGTATTTAGCTGCATCCATCTTCCCGTCAGTTTTAACCATCTTCCCTGTCCCTGCTGAAGAAAAGCAGGCCCAAACCATGATGCTGCCACCACCATGTTTGACAGTGGGGATGGTGTGTTCAGGGTGATGAGCTGTGTTGCTTTTACGCCAAACATATCGTTTTGCATTGCGGCCAAAAAGTTCAATTTTGGTTTCATCTGACCAGAGCACCTTCTTCCACATGTTTGGTGTGTCTCCCAGGTGGCTTGTGGCAAACTTTAAACGAGACTTTTTATGGATATCTTTGAGAAATGGCTTTCTTCTTGCCACTCTTCCATAAAGGCCAGATTTGTGCAGTGTATGACTGATTGTTGTCCTTTGGACAGACTCTCCCACCTAAGCTGTAGATCTCTGCAGTTCATCCAGAGTGATCATGGGCCTCTTGGCTGCATCTCTGATCAGTTTTCCCCTTGTTTGAGAAGAAAGTTTGGAAGGACGGCCGGGTCTTGGTAGGTTTGCAGTGGTCTGATGCTCCTTCCATTTCAATATGATGGCTTGCACAGTGCTCCTTGAGATGTTTAAAGCTTGGGAAATCTTTTTGTATCCAAATCCGGCTTTAAACTTCTCCACAACAGTATCTCGGACCTGCCTGGTGTGTTCCTTGGTTTTCATAATGCTCTCTGCACTTTAAACAGAACCCTGAGACTATCACAGAGCAGGTGCATTTATACGGAGACTTGATTACACACAGGTGGATTCTATTTATCATCATCGGTCATTTAGGACAACATTGGATCATTCAGAGATCCTCACTGAACTTCTGGAGTGAGTTTGCTGCACTGTAGGTAAAGGGGCCGAATAATATTGCACGCCCCACTTTTCAGTTTTTTATTTGTTAAAAAAGTTTAAATTATCCAATAAATGTTGTTCCACTTCACGATTGTGTCCCACTTGTTGTTGATTCTTGACAAAAAAATTAAATTTCATATCTTTATGTTCGAAACCTGAAATGTGGCGAAAGGTTGCAAGATTCAAGGGGGCCAAATACTTTTGCAAGGCACTGTAAATGTTTTCTCTATGAGCTTTTGAAAAATAAACATCTTTGTGAAAGTGCACTCCTGTAGAAAGAAACTACATAATTTTCAAGTTCAAAGACTGATATTTATATACAAGTTAAAAATAGCCCTATGAGAAATTTATAGTTAATTGAAAGTTCATATAATGTAAAAAAAAAAAAAAAATTGAGAAGTTAAGATATTATTATAAACTATGCAATTTTTTGGACCCTGCCTATTAACTCATTCACTCCCAGCCATTTTCACTGGAGCAAGGCCCTTTGCTCCCGGCCGTTTTACTGGATTTTGACTGATTTTGCAAGGCCCACAGAAAATTCTGTTCTATTGCTATATAAACATGGTACCCACCAAAAGAAAGATTAGACTCTTTTCTTTCAGCAGGAAGAAAAAGTAAGTTCATATATTTTTCCATTCTTTAGAAATCAGCATTAGAAAATAGCTTAGTTTGAGCAATTTTCCAATTGAGCTTTTTGTGAAAGCATACATTTCAAACATAACTTTGACTTTAACACAGCTATTTTTTGCTTTAGTTACATCCCAAACATCTGAATAATGTTTTCCTTTACAAAATAACATAAACAACAAGACAAATAGAGCTTTTGATAGCAAAGTAACAATTTATTTACACATAACTAACTGAGAGATGACATTTTTGTCGCCTCGACAGCCGGTTAAACTTTTCCCTCATCGCCGCCTGTCTCATAAAGATGGATTTTTTTGAGTCTCTGCGGGGTCTGCTCGGCGAGGAGCATGGACTCAACGACATCGTCTGCTGCACTGGTGGTCCTGGTCGTTCTGCTCGGTCGTCCACCGCCTGGCATCCTGAGCGCCCTCTCAGTTGTTCTGCTCGGTCGTCCGCAGCCTGGCATCCTTCCGCCGGCACCCCGGCCGTGCTGCCTGGCCGTTCGTTGCCGTTGAATCGGGTTGCGGGTCTTACCGAATGCGCTACTGCCCTCCAGTGGCCAGTTTGATTGCTTTAAAATGGATTTTCAGCTTTGTGCTTTGGAGCTCAGTTGAATCAGAACCCAGAGATGTCTCTTATGAAAAAAACGTAAAAGACGTATAAATACGTCTTTGGGACACTGAAACAATTAAAAATAGAACATATTTATACGTTTTTGAGAGCAAAATGAGTTAGTAAGAATCAGAATCAAGAATCATTTGGAAAGGAATCAAAACGTGGAATCGGAACCGTTCAAATTCAAATGATGCCCAACCCTACTGATAACAACTCATTACAGTTGTAAAACACCAGATTGGTTTAAAGGTATCCTCTTGATCGTTGGAATGAAAACCTGCACCTACTCTCCCTTTTTGGAATAACTTGGACACTGCTGTTCTTCAGTATTCTGGGCATTATACAGTACAACAGTACAGACGCCCCATATTGCCAATTTACCAACTATAACTTTCCCCTAAGAGTTCCTTTCACCTCTTCTTCACTGAGAAGACATGTCAGTGACACTGGTCATTAATGACCTTTGACTGCTCCCAACATTAAGCAAACAGAGTGACACCCTAATGGTGTCACAGGATTCTTGGTTTACATAAAACAGCCCTCTAAAGTAATCCAAATGTGTTTGTGTGTGTGTTAATGTCACAGAGTTCGCGTTAAGTGTAGCACTCAGATGGACAAGACAAACTTGAGATTTGTCTACTAATGAACCTTTTAGCAGTGACATAAATTTCAAAGAGAAAGATTCCGTCCATTCCTGTTAGCCTTAGTTACACGCCACTGAATCTTTTCACTGACAGCGTAAAAGGACTTTTGACACCTCAGTAGTTCATCAAACTGAATTACTGCTGTTGTTTGTACCCTTAGCCACCCTTGACGAGCAACATTTCTGTGGTTCAGTTTTTGCCCAAGAGGGCAATAAGATCAAACTGATATAAAATATTTTCCTTGTACTGAACTTAAGTTAGGGTGACCATATTTTGATTTCCAAAAAATAGGACACTCGGCCTCGAGATACTTAAATTTTACTCGAAGTTCACTTAAAGATGCCTATATCACTTTATTATATTTATAGTGTGCGTCCGTCTGGATAGAAAAATTCAGTTTTATAAAATAAAAAAAATATAGCCGTATAGTATATAATTAAAGACAAAATTCTCAGAAGTTACTCAATGAGCTTTATCATTCCTAAAAAAAATAATCGGACAATAAAAAAACACACACACAAAAGGAATTAAATAATCATGAAAAATAATAATAATGATATAATGCAAACCCGTGGAAATGTATTCCAGTCATTACACACACACAGTAAGCTATGTTCCAACTAAACATTTTTATAAATTACTATCACGACAATTGTCGTTGACAAATCGTTTTTCCCACTCCATTGTTATTCTCATTCAATGTTGTAGATTGCATGCAAACAATAACCGATATAAACTGACAAATATTCAACATGCATGTTTCCCAATGCAGCAGTTCAAACCGACATTTACCGTAATGCTCAGCGTGGCTTACCTCACTGACAGCTACACTGAAAAAAAAATAATTGGTGGATATGGACAATTTGGCGGTCTTGGCAATTTTGGGGCCTAAGGCGACCACACCCAGGGGCCCTCTTCATGGGTCAGGGGTTAAAAAGGTGAGTAGGATGTGGAGAAAATATGTTCCGGTACACTTGGGCTGTCCTAAACGACAAATTTTCTCCTGATTAGTCAGCCGACTAGTTTTACAATTAGTCGACTAATCTAATAATTTTCTTTTTTTTACTAATTTAGCAATGAAATTTTTGTTGACGCTTATTAATTCACAAAACCATTTTGGAACACTTAAATTTATTATTAAAGTGCAAATAATCATGTAAATAACAATTAATCACAAATAAACAATGAGGTTAAATGCTGATTGCATTTACTAGTGCAAACGAATGGGAAGTAAACAGATTCAGAACACTGACTTTGCCTTTCCAACATTATTCAAAACAATTCTTAAAAAGAAAATTCTAGCATTATTATTATAGTATATTATTATATATAATAGTAGTATAATATTTATAATAATTATACATTGCCAATCATATTTATCATAAAGAGTATCATTTGAGAGCTATTCTTAGTATAGAATCTGTATTCTGTAGTATTTACTCTACCTATTATTAATTCTGAAGTATGTAGGATTAACTCTATAAATCGTTATTTATATGACGAACATAACATGCTTTTATTTTGAAATGTTCACCAGAGGTACATTTGCTAAACCACTAACGGAAAGCTTTACACTCCGTAAAAAAACATTCTTCGGTTTGCGGTGTCACTAATAGATTTTTTTTCCCTGAGTAAATGCTGTTAACCAGCTGTTGAGTGTTATTGTATGACTGATTGGAACTGTACTACAGTGTTTCGCCAC